>NW_026627634.1:0-3778 GCF_030028575.1 Malurus melanocephalus
GGTGTCCGGTCCGGTGTCCGGTCAGTCCCGGTCCGGCCCGCAGCGCTCCGAGCCGTGACTGACCCGGTTCCCGGTGTCCGGTCCGGTGTCCGGTCCGGTGTCCGGTGTCCGGTCAGTCCCGGTCCGGCCCGCAGCGCTCCGAGCCGTGACTGACCCGGTGCCCGGTTCCGGTGTCCGGTCCGGTGTCCGGTCCGGCTCAGCCCCGGCTCGGTGCCCGGTTCCAGCTCAGCCCCGGTGTCCGGTGTCCGGTCAGTCCCGGTCCGGCCCGCAGCGCTCCGAGCCGTGGCTCACCCGGTGCGCGTCGTCGGCCAGTTTGGCCAGCACGGTGGCGAACTCTTCGAAGGTCAGCTCCTTGTCCCGGTTCAGGTCCGTCTCCTCGAAAAGGCGCTTCAGGTACCCGGGTTGGTTCCGGTCCTAAAACCGGGGAGGGGGCAGCGGTCACTCCATGGCCGGAGGGGACACGGGGACACCCAGAGGGGACACGGAGCTCACTCAGAGTGGACACGGAACCCTCCAGAGTGGACACGGAGCTTACTCGGAGTGGACACGGAGCGCCCCAAAGTGGACAGAGAGTGCCCCCAAGTGGACAGAGAGTGTCCCCGAGTGGACAGAGAGTGTCCCCGAGTGGACACGGAGCTCACCCAAACCCCAAAATGGACACGGAGCCCTCCGAGAGATGCCCAGAGTGGACACGGAGCTCACCCGAAAGTGGACAGAGAGCGCCCCCGAGTGGGCACAGAGCTCACCCCAAAGTGGACACGGAGCCCTCAAGAGTGGACACAGAGCGCCCCCGAGTGGACACGGAGCTCACCCCAAAGTGGACACGGAGCGCCCCAAAGTGGACAGAGAGCGCCCCCGAGTGGACACGGTGCTCACTCAGAGTGGACAGAGAGCGCCCCCGAGTGGACACGGAGCTCCTCCAAAGGTGGACAGAGAGACCCCCAGCGTGGACACAGAGCTCACCCCAGAGTGGACACATAGCCCCCAGAGTGGACACGGAGCCACCCCCAAAGTGGACACGGAGCTCATTCAGCGTGGACACGGAGCGCCCCAAAGTGGACAGAGAGCGCCCCCGAGTGGACACGGAGCTCACTCAGCGTGGACACGGAGCTCTCCCCAAAGTGGACACGGAGCTCACCCAAACGCCAGAGTGGACACGGAGCCCTGGACATGGAGCTCACTCGGAGTGGACACGGAGCGCCCCAAAGTGGACAGAGAGTGCCCCCGAGTGGACACAGTGCTCACTCAGAGTGGACACGGAGCTCATCCAAACCCCAAAGTGGACACGGAGCCAGCCCCGGAGTGGACACGGAACCCTGGACACGGAGCTCCCCCCAGAGTGGACAGAGAGCGCCCCCGAGTGGACACAGAGCTCACCACAGAGTGGACACAGAGAACCCCAAAGTGGACACGGAGCGCCCCCGAGTGGACACAGAGCTCACCAGAGAGTGGACACAGAGAACCCCAGAGTGGACACAGAGCGCCCCCGAGTGGACACGGACCCTTCCCCACCCTGGACAGCCCCAGGACACCCCTCCCCTCCCCTCCTCCTTTCCCCCTCCTTTAACCCCAAATCAAACCCCAGAGGAGCCGGGATTTTATCCCAAACCCCAACAGGAAGATCCCAAAAACCTCTCCAAACCCCCCTTTTTCCCCCTTTTTGCCCTCCCCTGGCCCCCAGACTCACACAGACGCTCAGGAAGGACGGCGCCTGTTCCCTCAGCAGCGTTTCGAACTCGGCGAGGCTGAGCCGGTCCAGGTGGTCCCGGCGAGCGCTGTGCTGGTGGAACAGATCCACCACGGTGCGGAGAGCGCGCTCCAGGCTGCAGCGGGCGGGCAGAGAACCGGTGCTGGACATGGCTGTGGGGACAATGGGGACAGCAGGGTCACCCTGGGGACACAGCAGAGTCATCCTGGGGTCACACCGGCCCGGGGGAGGTGACACAGGGGACACGGTGCTGCTGGACATGGCTGTGGGGACAGGAACAGATCCACCACGGTGCGGAGAGCGCGCTCCAGGCTGCAGCGGGCGGGCAGAGAGCTGGTGCTGGACATGGCTATGGGGACAATGGGGACAGCAGGGTCACCCTGGGGACACACCAGCCCGGGGGAGGGGACACAGGGGACACGGTGCTGCTGGACATGGCTGTGGGGACAATGGGGACACAGTGGGGTCACCCTCGGGACACAGCAGAGTCACCCTGGGGACACAGCGGGGTCACCCTGGGGTCACACTGGCCCGGGGGAGGGGACACAGGGGACAGGGTGCTGGACATGGCTATGGGGACAATGGGGACAGCAGGGTCACCCTGGGGTCACACCAGCCCGGGGGAGGGGACACGGTGCTGCTGGACATGGCTGGGGACAGTGGGGACACAGTGGGGTCACCCTGGGGACACAGCAGAGTCACCCTCGGGACACAGCAGAGTCACCCTGGGGTCACACCGGCCCGGGGGAGGGGACACGGTGCTGCTGGACATGGCTGGGGACAGTGGGGACAGTGGGGTCACCCTGGGGACACAGCGGGGTCACACCGGCCTGGGGGAGGGGACACAGGGGACACGGTGCTGCTGGACATGGCTATGGGGACAATGGGGACAGCAGGGTCACCCTGGGGTCACACCAGCCCGGGGGAGGGGACACAGGGGACAGGGTGCTGGACATGGCTATGGGGACAATGGGGACAGCAGGGCCACCCTGAGATCACCCTGGGGTCACACTGTGGTCATACCAGCCTGGGGGAGGGGACAGGGTGCTGCTGGACATGGCTGTGGGGACAGTGGGGACAGCAGGGTCACCCTGGGGACACACCGGGGTCACACTGGTATCACACTGGGATCACACCAGGATCAAACTGGGATCACACCGGGATCACCTTGTGGTCACACCGGGATCAAACTGGGATAAAACCAAGATAAAATTGGGATCACACCAGGATAAAACCGGAATAAAACTGGGATCACACTGGTATAAAACTGGGACCAAACTGGGATCAAACTGGGAGCACAATGGGATAAAACCGGGGTCAAACGGGGATCAAATTGGGATCAAACCGGGATAAAACTGGGATCAAACTGGGATCTGAATGGGATCGCACTGGGATCAAACTGGGATCAAACTGGAATAAAACCAGGATCAACCCGGGATCACAATGGGATCAACCCGGGATCAAATTCGGATCAAACTGGGATCAAACCGGGATAAAACCGGGATCACAATGGGATCAAACTGGGATCAAACCAGGATCAAACTGGGATCACACCGGAATAAAACCGAGATCTGAATGGGATCAGACTGGGATCAAACCAGGATCAAACCGGGATCGAACTGGGATAAAACTGGGATCAAACCAGGATCAAACTGGGATCTGAGTGGGATCAAACTGGGATCGCACTGGGATAAAACCAGGATCAAACTGGGATAAAACCAAGATCAAACTGGGATCAAATCGGGATCACACTGGGATAAAACTGGGATCAAATTGGGATCTGAATGAGATCAAACCGGGATCAAACTGGGATCAATCCGGATCAAACTGGGATCAAACCGGGATAAAACCGGGATAAAACTGGGATCAAACTGGGATCAAACCGGGATAAAACCAAGATAAAATTGGGATCACACCAGGATCAAACTGGGATAAAACTGGAATAAAACCAGGATCAACCCAGGATCAAATTGGGATCAAACTAGGATAAAACCAGGATAAAACCAGAATCGAACTGGGATTAAACTGGGATCAAACCAGGATCAAACTGGGATAAAACCGGGATCAAAC
>NW_026627635.1:0-1720 GCF_030028575.1 Malurus melanocephalus
CGGCGGCGGCGGGGCGCCCCGGGGTTACCGAAGCAGCCGGAGCGCAGCCTGGCCTCGGCGCTGCCCGGGGCTCTGTCCATCACCGCGCTCTGCACCGCGCTGGCCGAGCCCGCCTGGCTGCGCATCCACGGTGGAACCTGCGGCCGCCAGGAGCTCGGAGTGGCCGATGTGCTGGGCTTCGTGAGCCCCGAGCTGCTGCGGGGTGAGTGGGGAATGAGAATGGGGATGGGGAATGGGAATGGGAACAGGAATGGGAACGGGGAATGGGAACGGGAATGGGGAACGGGGAATGGGAACCGGGAACGGGAACGGGAATGGGGAACGGGGAATGGGAACCGGGAACCGGGACAATGGGGGAACGGGAATGGGAAATGGCTGCACATCCACGGTGGAACCTGCGGCCGCCAGGAGCTCGGAGTGGCCGATGTGCTGGGCTTTGTCAGCCCCGAACTGCTGCGGGGTGAGCACCGGGAACGGGGAACCGGGAACGGGGAATGGGAATGGGAACGGGGAACGGGAATGGGAACAGGAATGGGAATGGGAATGGGGATGGGGAATGGCTGCACATCCACGGCGGGACCTGCGGCCTCCAGGAGCTCGGAGTGGCCGATGTGCTGGGCTTCGTGAGCCCCGAGCTGCTGCGGGGTGAGCACCGGGAATGGGAACGGGAACCGGGAACGGGAACAGGGAACTGGGACTGCCGGGGGGAACCGGGACAATGGGGGAACAGGAATGGGGAACGGGAATGGGGAACTGAGAATGGGAACGGGAACCGGGAACGGGGACTGCTGGGGAACCGGGAACGGGAATGATAACCGGGACAATGGGGGAATGGGGGAACGGGAATGGGGAATGGCTGCACATCCACGGCGGGACCTGTGGCCACCAGGAGCTCGGAGTGGCCGATGTGCTGGGCTTCGTGAGCCCCGAGCTGCTGTGGGATGAGCACCGGGAACGGGGGATTGCTGAGGAACTGGGACTGCCATGAGGAACTGGGAATGGGAACGGGGAATGGGAATGGGAACTGGGAACAGGAACGGGAATGGGGAATGATTGGGACCGACTGTGCCCTGTGACAGCCCCAAGCTGCTGCAGGGTGAGCAGTGGGAACAGGAATGGGGAACCGGAGAGAACCGAGACTGCCAGGGGAATGGGGAATGGGGGAAGTGGGGATGGGAAAATGGGATGGGGGAAATGAGGATGGGGAATGGCCGGGACCGACTGTGCCCTGTGACAGCCCCGAGCTGCTGTGGGGTGAGCACCAGGAATGGGGAACCGGCACTGCATGGGGAATGGGGATGGGATGGGATGGATCCATCCCAACCCAAGAATTTTTTGGGCAGAAAAAAGGATTTTGGGGGGATTTATGTGAGGGAAAAGTGAATTTGTTTTGGGGAGTTTTAAAAATGTTGCCGTGAAAGTTGATTTTTTGGGCAGAAAAGTGGATTTTTTTAGGGGAGATTTTAAGAACTTTTTGTTGCAAAAGCAGACTTTGTCAGTGGAAAAGCAGATTTTTTGGCAGGAAAAAGTGGATTTTGGGGGGATTTTTGTGAGAAAAAGTGGATATTTTTGGGGGGAGTTTTAAATATTTTTTTATTGTAAAAACAGAGTTTTTTGGGTGGAAAAGTGGCTCTTTGGGGTTTTTTTGAGGATTTCTTGGTCAGAAAAGCTGTTTTTTTCATTGGAAAATCAGATTTTGGCAAGAAAGTTGGATTTTTTT
>NW_026627635.1:2840-3455 GCF_030028575.1 Malurus melanocephalus
TACTGGGCCTCAGAGCTGCTCCTGCTGACCCCAGACCTCAAACTCACTCATTCTTTTATGGTTTTCTCTCATTTTTTCCCCCATTTTATCTCATTTTTTCCCCATTTTCTCCCATTTTTTCACCGTTTTCTCCCGTTTTCTCCCATTTTCCCAGTCCTGCAGTGCGCCACGGTGATCGGGTTCTGTTACTGGGCCTCGGAGCTGCTCCTGGTGACTGCAGACCCCAAACCCACTCATTTTATCTCATTTTTTCCCCATTTTCTCCCATTTTTTCACAGTTTTCTCCCTTTTTCTCCATTTCCCAGTCCTGCAGTGCGCCACGGTGATCGGGTTCTGTTACTGGGCCTCGGAGCTGCTCCTGGCGCAGCAGCAGCAGCACAAGAAGTACCACGGCTCGCAGGTGTTGGTCACCTTCGCCGTCAGCTTCTACCTGGTGGCCGGGGCGGGGGGCGCGTCCATCCTGGCCACCGCCGCCAACCTGCTGCGCCACTACCCCAGCGAGGAGGAGGAGCAGGCGCTCGAGCTGCTGCACGAGATGGACGAGGCGGCCGAGCCCTACGGCGGCCCCGGAGACTACGAGGTCATCCACCAGTTCCAGCCGCCGCCCGCGTACAC
>NW_026627636.1:0-968 GCF_030028575.1 Malurus melanocephalus
ACTGAAATCTCAGGTTTCTGGGATCTCAGGGCTGTGCAGCTCATCCTATTCCCAGCTACAGGCAGTCACACACACCAGTCCTGCTTTCACTGGGATCATCAGGATCAGAGCAACCTTGRAGGGTCYCAAGCCACAGCATAAATCCAGTTATCCTGAATTGTCCTGGGATGGCACAGTTACACTGTCATTAAACCACAGTATCACATTTTTTATCTACCATCAGACTTGGTTCAGGGATTTTCTGCCAAAGCGGTGCTGAGAAGAGCTGCCTCCTCTGATCTCATCTCACAAATATCTCTACCTTTTGGTTTTATCATTTAAACTGGTTGTTTTGCTTCTTCCTCTTGAGGTAAAATGCCTTTTATGCCTTTCTGTAGTGTTTTCCCACAGGGCACACAATCAATTGTAAGTCTTTGATCAGTTTGTTTTCAAAAAGAACAATGTGATGTCAAATTTGTTGTAGCAGTTTTCTCTGGGGGACACAAAATTTGTTTGAATTCCAGTTGGTAAATTTTAGCTGGCTGTTGCTCAAAAAATTCTCACTAGAGTTTTGTTGCACATCACTGAATTCTCCTAGCACTCTGCAATGATTTCAGGGGAAAAAAAAAGGAAAACAACCAAAACATTATTTTGAATATATTAAATGGCACATCATTTGATGTGCATATGCCTTCATTTTAGATGTGTATCCTCCCTTAAGCACAGACCGTTCTGCAGTCAGGATCACCTTTGAGCAGGAAAATGGAGTATTTTAAAGCATCACATACACAGTAGAAGGGAAAGACATACACTTTGAGGTCTTGTTTCCCTTGCCTGTTTTTAAGTTTGCTTGCTAAATGATGAGTGGACACTCAGCAAGACAACCCATGCAGTCCATCAGAGAAATTTGCTTCAGAAGTGCTTAGTGCTGCATTCTTTTCCAGAAACTTCCAAAGTGCAGCTGGATTATTCTTCCCAGACAGAAAGAT
>NW_026627636.1:4112-4964 GCF_030028575.1 Malurus melanocephalus
ATAAAAGAACCTTTATTCCTGCTGCCTAAGTTTCATGTGCAGCAATACAAGACTTACAATGCTCCTATTTTCTGAGACACTAATAAAAATCAGTACTCAACAACCCAACAGAAAGTACATCAACCTGGATGTCACACCCCTGTGAGGGAAGCATTAAAAGGAYATGATCCTTTCTTAGAAACCTCTGCTGCTCTAATGTCTGTAAAAACATTTTATGAGCATATGACATTGAAACACAAACAAGCCCTCAGAACTTGACATTTATACCTACATATTCACTCTCATTTTATTCTGCTGCCAATTTTAGAACATTTAGGATTTTTGTAACCAGTATTATGGTCAGCACCATCATTTAAAGTCAAACCATCAGAGTAGGTGTAACTGCAGCTGCAAGTTTGACATTGCCTAAGAAATTAAGTACAAAATCCCAAACTTGGGATCAGATGTATCTAAGGTGGAAGCAATGGGGAAAGCAGTGGTCAGGAGTGAGTTGTTTATTCTGACAGGAATTTTACTGGAGAAAAAGAAGCACAAGGGCGGCTGAGGGAGCTGAAGTCACAGCCAAAGCCGTGATGTCCTTTGTGACATAACTGGGGGGTGGATTGTGACCTTGTGTTTCATAATGTGTATTTATCTTACATATTTCAATTGTCACATTGAACTGTGACATCACTGGGTGGCAGAGGATGATGTTRCCAAGTGATGGATTRTGACATCAGGGGACAGATTGTAGCATCAYGTGCCTCACTGCTGYTTTTGGTGCCAGCAGAGCCTGGCTCAGATGGGCTTTGCCCTGGACTCCTGGTGGGGATGTCTGCAAGAGGGAGCAGCCCCTGGCACTCAGCTCTTCCC
>NW_026627637.1:0-882 GCF_030028575.1 Malurus melanocephalus
AGGTACCGGGCTGTGTTGGGGCACTGCTGCCCGGGCTGCCCGTGCTGCTGGGGGCTGAGTGGCTCATGGCACGCTCCTACCTGGCAGGTGTCGATGGTGCCTTCTGGGTAACCAGCACACAAGTTGTGGGTGTGGATGTCCCCTGCGTACCAGTCACTGCTGTTGCAGAGCTGGAGATCAATGACCTGGACCTTGGCCTCCTGTAGGATGTCACTTGAGGTTAGAGCTGTGAGCACAGAAAAGAAATGAGCCCTCAGCAGCTCCTTTCCGGTTCTCCTSCCCTGTTTGAGGGAAATCCCTTTCYCTAGGGTGTGGCTTTGTCTCTGCAGAGGCACTGGAGTGCTGTGTCCCCTCTGCCTGCCTTTGGGGAGTGGCCCAGGCCCATCTCTGCAGAGGTGTACATCCCMCACCCTGAGTTTGGCYGCTGCTGTGGAGTCTAAACTGTTTCTCCAGTGTGGTGAGCTGGCTCTGTGGGCAGGAGTTTSCCTAAGGAACTCACCGTTTGCAGAGGTAATACCCCAACCAGCCACCCAGCAGTTTTGCTGCTGTGACACTGACACTCCTAGGATTGGGTCAGCTACACAGGCCAGATGAATGTAAGGGTTGCATTCGACAGGCTCATTCAGTTGCAGCAAGGCAATGTCATAGCTCAATTCATGTTTCTTATAATTTTCATGACACAGTAGCTTCTTAACCAGGCGCACTTGTGCCCCAGGGCCCGGCTGAGACAATTGGGTGGCCCCAATCACCACGCTCAGCATGCTGATTCTCCTGCAAGGCAGATRGAGAGAGGGCTGAGAGGGAGCAGAGCCAGGCATTGCAGCAGCCCAGCAGCTGCCAGACCTCTGCTTGGCAAGGCAGAGAGGGAGCAGTGCTCTGGCA
>NW_026627637.1:5097-6414 GCF_030028575.1 Malurus melanocephalus
GGGGTTGAAGTCCCTTCTTGGAGGCAAAAAGAGGTTTCAGATCCCTTGTGGTGTTTGCTAGCCCCATCCCCGCTTCCAGGCTGGCAAGATGCAGCACAAGAGACATTATACAATAATATACAAGCAGAATCTCTCAAACAAATGCTTTCTATAAGGTACCCCTGCGGTGACCCTCGCTGATTTTACAGCTGTGTGTGGGGGCTGGGCTTGGACCCAGTGCAGACACTGGGACTAACTGACGTAGTATGGGCTGGACTAGCTGACGCAGCCAGCCACGGAGGTGAACAGCATTGGTCAGGTGAAGCTGGCCCACGAATTGGAACAGGGATCATGGTGTGTGGACATTGGAAGCTGCCTGGCCATGTGATTGGCTGAGGCGTGTGTGATTGGTTTAACTGCATGTGCGGGAGATAAGAAAAGTGTATATAACTCATGCTAGTTTGCTGGTAAAGGGAGTTAATAAAGAAGAACCTTGATCTGCTTCCCTCGGAGTTCGCGTTGTCTTTCCTGCGGGGTGCGGCATACCCCCCTGTTATGAGGCATTCAGGCTGGAACGGTGCAAAAAGCAAGATCTCGCTCAGAAAACGTGCACTTGTRTACACGGCTTTCCTGAAAYAMCAGCASTATCTCCACTCGCAGGCTGGCAAGATGCAGCAAAAGAGATTGTTCACAGCGGGAATCTCTCAGAGAAGACCTTTCTCTGTGCTACATGCCTGTTAGCCTGCACTTGGGCTCAGTGTGAAAAGTGAGATCTTGCCCAGAAAACGTCCACCTGTGTTCATGGCTTTCCTGAAATGCTATCTTTTCCTATGCTGAAAAGCCCTATCTTTGCTTCCAGGCTGGCAAGATGTAACACAAGAGAGACTTTGCAAGCAGAATATCTCGAAGAAAACCTTTCTCTAAGGTACCCTCCTGTTATGCTACACTCAGGCTCAAATAGTGCAAAATGTGAGTTCTCGCCCAGAAAACGTCCATCTGTGTGCAGGGAAATATCCGTGTTGTAGTTGAGAGGATTCCAGTGGCTGAGGTTATGCAAAACTGGGAGAAACTGTGATGGGCAGCAGAATTTTGCCAAGATGGARCAATAAGGTTGTGCCAGGGCTATTGGGCGGCTCTAAGCASGTCCCTTGCTGGCCAGGATCAGGGCCATYCCCAGCCTTGAGTGACACCCTTGCAGTCAGTGTCTGTGTTGAGCAGGCAGCCCCYGACTTCAGGAAGTGTTTGGAGGAGCTTATGCTGGGGTGGCAGGGACCAGGAGAGATGTGGGGTGGTTGCTGTCAGCACAGATTAACACAGAGGGAAGAGTGCCACCCACAC
>NW_026627638.1:0-372 GCF_030028575.1 Malurus melanocephalus
GGACTCCGTGGATCCAGACTGAGGTGACAATGAGGGACCTTGGAGTGGCAGTGGGCAGTGCAGACCCCCCCAGACTGCCCTTCTCCACACTCCCAACACACCCCACGCTCCCTGCCAGCATTCCCACCCCCTAAGAATCTCCAGGTGACATTTCCCTTCTCCACCCCTGATGTCCCTCATCCCCTCTCTCTCTCCCCAGTCATCTTCATCCTCCCAGGAGCGCCTGCACCAGCTGCCGTACCAGCCCACCCCCGACGAGCTGCATTTCCTTTCTAAGCATTTCCGCAGTACGGAGAGCGTCACGGACGAGGAGGGCCGGCACTCGCCCTGCCTGCGCCCACGATCCAGGAGCCTCAGGTACAGCACTGGGGT
>NW_026627638.1:2652-5377 GCF_030028575.1 Malurus melanocephalus
GGGTCCAGGTGGGGCTGTGATGTCCATGTGGGTGTTTGAGCTGCAGGAAGTTGTAGGGTGAGATCCTAAATGGCCAAACCCAATGCAGGAGGTGGCAGGGTGAGATCCCGGCTGGCCAAACACGATCCAGGTGTTAGGATGAGATTCTGGATGGCCAAACCCTGTGTAGGTGGTGGGGTGAGATCCTGGCTGGTCAGATCCAATGCAGGAAATTCAGGATGAGATCCGGGCTGACCAAACCCAGTCAGGAGGTAGGGTGAGATCCTGGCTGGCCAAACCCGGGGTGAGATCCTGGCTGTCCAAACACAGTCCAGGAGGTAAGATGAGATCCTGACTGATCAAACCTAGTCCATGTGGTGTTAGGATGAGATCCTGACTGGTCAAACCCAATGCAGGAGAGGTTAGGATGAGAACCTGGCTCGCCAAAACCAGGATGAGACCGTAGTTGATCAGACCCAGTGCAGGAGGTTGGACTGACCCAATGCAGGAAGTTGTTGGATGAGAACCTGGCTCTCCAGACCCAGGATGAGATCCTGACTGGCCAAACCCGGTGCAGGAGGGGTTAGGATGAGCTCCTGGCTGACCAGACCCAGAATGAGATCCTGGTTGACCAAACCCACTCCAGGTTGTGGGATGAGATTTTGGCTGGCCAAACCCAGTGCAGGAAGTTGTAGGATGAGCTCCTGGCTGATCAGACCCAGGATGAGATCCTGGCTGTCCAAACATAGTCCAGGAGGTAAGATGAGATCTTGACTGGTCAAACCTAGTCCAGGTGGCAGGATGAGATCCTGGCTGACCAGACCCAGGATGAGCTCCTGGCTGACCAGAACCAGGATGAGCTCCTGGCTGGCCAAACCCACTCCAGGTGGTGTTAGGATGAGATCCTGACTGGCCAAACCCGGTGCAGGAGGGGTTAGGATGAGCTCCTGGCTGACCAGACCCAGGATGAGATCCTGACTGGTCAAACCCAGTGCAGGAGGGGTTAGGATGAGAACCTGGCTGACCAAAATCAGGATGAGACCGTAGTTGATCAGACCCAGTGAAGGTGGCAGGATGAGCTCCTGGCTGACCAGATCCAGGATGAGCTCCTGGCTGACCAAACCCATGGCACAGGGACATGAGCCCCCAGACATCACCACCCCCCACCTTGCAGGCCACAGCCCAGATGGAGGANGCTGGAAGCTGGGTCCAGGTGGGGCTGTGATGTCCATGTGGGTGTTTGAGCTGCAGGAAGTTGTAGGGTGAGATCCTAAATGGCCAAACCCAATGTGGGAGGTGGCAGGGTGAAATCCTGGCTGTCCAAACACGACCCAGGTGGCAGAATGAGATTCTGGATGGCCAAACCCTGTGTAGAAAGTTGTAGGATGAGATCTGGGCTGACCAAACCCAGGATGAGGTCCTGGCCGACCAGATCCAATGCAGGAAGTTGTAGCATTAGATCCTGGCTGGTCACACCCAATGCAGAAGGGGTCAGGATGAGATCTTGGCTGCTCAAACCCAGTGTAGGAAGTTGTAGGATGAGATCTGGGCTGACCAAACCCAGGATGAGATCCCGGGTGTCCAAATATGATCCAGGTGTTAGGATGAGATTCTGGATGGCCAAACCCTGTGTAGGAAGTTGTAGGATGAGATCTGGGCTGGCCAAACCCAGGATGAGATCCTGGTTGGCCAAACCCACTCCAGGTGGTGGGATGAGATCCTGGCTGGTCAGATCCAATGCAGGAAATTCAGGATGAGATCCGGGCTGACCAAACCCAGTCAGGAGGTAGGGTGAGATCCTGACTGGCCAAACCCAGGATGACATCCTGGCTGTCCAAACACAGTCCAGGAGGTAAGATGAGATCCTGACTGGTCAAACCTAGTCCATGTGGTGTTAGGATGAGATCCTGACTGGTCAAACCCAGTGCAGGAGGGGTTAGGATGAGAACCTGGCTCGCCAAAACCAGGATGAGACCGTAGTTGATCAGACCCAGTGCAGGAGGTGGGATGAGATCCTGGCTGGACTGACCCAATGCAGGAAGTTGTAGGATGAGAACCTGGCTCACCAGACCCAGGATGAGATCCTGACTGGCCAAACCCAGTGCAGGAGGCATTACGATGAGATCCTGACTGACCAGACCCAGTTCAGGAAATTGCAGGATGAGATCCAGGCTGACCAAACCCAGTCAGGAGGTAAGATGAGATCCTGACTGTTCAAACCCAATGCAGGAGGTGTCAGGATGAGATCCTGGCTGACCAAAATTAAGATGAAACCGTAGTTGATCAGACCCAGTGCAGGAGGTGGGATGAGATCCTGGCTGACCAGACCAGGATGAGATCCTGGCTGGCCAAACCCACTCCAGGTGGTGTTAGGATGAAATCCTGGCTCAGCAGACTCAATGCAGGAAGTTGTAGGGTGAGCTCCTGGCTGACCAGACCCAGGATGAGATCCTGACTGGTCAAACCCAGTGCAGGAGGTGTTAGAATGAGATCCTGGCTGGTCAAACCCAGTGCAGGAGGGGTTAGGATGAGAACCTGGCTGACCAAAATCAGGATGAGACCGTAGTTGACCAGACCCAGTGAAGGTGGTAGGATGAGCTCCTGGCTGGCCAGACCCAGTGCAGGAGGTGTTGGGATGAGCTCCTGGCTGGCCAAACCCATGGCACAGGGACATGAGCCCCCAGACATCACCACCCCCCACCTTGCAGGCCACAGCCCAGATGGAGGAGCGGCTGCAGGACACCAT
>NW_026627639.1:0-1310 GCF_030028575.1 Malurus melanocephalus
TGGATTTGGGATTTGGGATACCAAATTTGGGATCTGTGGGTTCATTTGGACTCACTCGGTTCTTGCTCATCCCAAACCCCTCAATGCTTCCCGCTGAGTTTGGGATCTCTGGATTTGGGATGCCAAATTTGGGATCCCTGGGTTCATTTCAACTCCCTCGGTTCCTGCTCATCCCAAACATTTCCCGCTGCACCCCAAACCTGGATTTGGGATCTGTGGGTTCCTTTGGACTCACTCAGTTCCTGCTCATCCCAATTCCTGCAATGTTTCCCTGGATTTGGGATTTGGGATGCCAAATTTGGGATCTGTGGGTTCATTTGGACTCACCTGGTTCCTGCTCATCCCAAACATTTCTCGCTGCACCCCAAACCTGGCTTTGGGATTTGAGATGCTAAATTTGGGATCTGTGGGTTCTTTTGGACTCACTGGGTTCCTGTCACCTGCTCACCCTCATGGGGTCACCTCTCCCGGGGTCACCCTCTGTCCTTCCAGGGAAAAAAATTCCTGAAATCTGCACAAACCCTCCCAGTGTGGGGTTGGCAATCCCAAAAAACCCAAAACCCTCCCAGTGTGGGGTTGGCAATCCCAAAAAAACCCAAAACCCTCCCAGTGTGGGGTTGGCAATCCCAAAAAACCCAAAACCCTCCCAATGTGGGGCTGGAGATCCCAAAAAAACCAAAACCCTCCCAGTGTGGGGTTGGTGATCCCAAAAACTCCAAAACCCTCCCAGCGTGGAGTTGGCGATCCCAAAAAACCCAAAACCCTCCCGGTGTGGGGTTGGGAATGTCACGACGTGGATTTGGGAATTTCACTGAGAGAATTCAAGACTTTCATGGAGAGAATTTTGGGAATTTCACGGAGGAATTTGGGAATGTCACGGGGTGGATTTAGGAATTTCATGGAGCAAATTGGGGAATTTCACAGAGGGAATTTGGGAATTTCACTGAGGAATTTCACAAAGGGATTTTGGGCATTTCACTGAGAGAATTCTAGGAATTTCTTGGAGAGGATTTGGGAATTTCACTGAGAGAATTCAGGAATGTCTCACAGAGAATTTGAGATTTTCATGGAGAGAATTCTGGGAATTTCACAAAGGAATTTGGGTGTTTCAAGGAGAGAATTTGGGAATTTCTCAGAGGCAATTTGGGAATCTCATGGAGAGAATTTGGGAATTTCACAGAGGGAATTTGGGAGTTTCATGGAGAGAATTCAGGAATGTCATGGAGAGGATTTGGGAATTTCACAGAGAGAATTTGGGAATTTCACGGGAATTTCATGGAGAGAATTTGGGAATTTCTCGGAGGGAGTTC
>NW_026627639.1:2030-4266 GCF_030028575.1 Malurus melanocephalus
TTTCCATATTTAGTTCTGTCGGCTGCTGCTGTTCCCGAAGCAGCTTTCCCTCTGGAAAACCTCGTCCTGCTTTTCCCTTCCCTCGGGAAATTTGGGTTTTCTCTGTCCTTTCCCGCTGGAAAACCTTGTCCCGCTTTTCTCTGTTCCTTCCCTCTGCAAAATCAGCTTTTCCCTTTCCTTTCCCACTGGAAATTTGGGTTTCCCCTGCCTTTTCCCTCTCAAAAACCTCGTCCTGCTTTTCTCTTCCCTCGGGAAAATCGGATTTTCCCTTTCCCCTGAAAAATCGGATTTTCCTTCACCTTTCCTGCTGGAAAACCTCATCCCACTTTTCCTTTCCCTCTCAAAAATCTCATTCCGCTTTTCTCTGTCTTTTCCCTCTGGAAAATCAGATTTTCCTGTTCTTTCCTCTGGAAAACTGGGTTTTCCTTGTTCTTCCCTCTGAAAAATTGAAGTTTTTTTCTGTCCTTTCCCTCTAGAAAACCTCATCCCTCTTTTCTCTTCCCTCTGGAAAACCAGATTTTCCCTGTCCTTCCCCACTGGAAAATCAGGTTTTCTCTGTTCTTTACTCTGGAAAATTGAGATTTTTTTTCTGTCCTTTCCCTCTAGAAAACATCATCCCACTTTTCCCTGCCCTTTCCCTCTCAAAAACCTTGTCCCGCTTTTCTCTTCCCTCGACAAATTCAGGTTTTCTCTGTCCTTTCCTCTGGAAAATCGGGTTTTCCTTGTCCTTCCCTCTGAAAAATTGAGGGTTTTTTTCTGTCCTTCCCCTCTAGAAAACCTCATTCCTCTTTTCCCTTCCCTCTGGAAAACCAGATTTTCCCTGTCCTTTCCACTGGAAAACCTCATCCTGCTTTTCCCTGTTCTTTCCTCTGGAAAACCAGGTTTTCCCTGTTCTTTCCCACTGGAAAATCGGATTTTCCTTGTTCAAACCCTCTGAAAATCCTCATCCCCCTTTTCCCTCTCCTTCCCCTCCATCACCCCCAAAATTCAAGCATCACCCCAAATCCTCTCCGATCCCAAATCCTCGATCCCAAATCCCCGATGCCGGGATCTCCGTCTGCGGGGTGAGGATTTGGGATTTGGGATTTATTTGGGATTTGGGATTTGGGATTTGAGGCAGGGACAGAGTTAAATCCCCGTTGAGGTCTCGTTCCTGGCGCGTGGCTCCGTGTCAGCCCCGCCGAGACAACGCAGGCCCGGCAGGAATTCACCGGCACCGGCAGCGGGATCCGGCCAAGGTGAGTCCAAGGGCAGCGCCGCCAGCGCCCCATTCCCTGCTTTTAGGGGATTTGGGATGTCCCTGTCTCCCAAAATCCCCCATTGCCTGCTTTTCTGGGATTTGGGGTGTCCCTGTGTCCCAAAATCCCCCATTGCCTGCTTTTCTGGGATTTGGGATGTCCCTGTGTCCCAAAATCCCCCATTGCCTGCTTTTCTGGGATTTGGGATGTCCCTGTGTCCCAAAATTCTCCATTGCCTGCTTTTCTGGGATCCGGGGATGTCCCCATGTCCCCAGATCTCTGATTTCCTGCTTTTGGGGGATCTGGGATGTTCCCGTATCCCATTTCCTGCTTTTCAGGGCTCCAGGGGTGTCCCCGTGTTCTCAAATCCCCAATTTCCTCCTTCCTGGGATCTGGGGGTGTCCCCATGTCCCATTTCCTTCTTTTCAGGGATCCGGGGGTGACCCCGTGTCCCCGTGTCCCATTTCCTGCTTTTCTGGGATTTGGGGTGTCCCTGTGTCCCATTTCCTACTTTTCAGGGATCCAGGGGTGTCCCTGTGACTCCAAATCCCCGATTTCCTCCTTTTCAGGGCTCCAGGGGTGTCCTCATGTCCCCAAATTCCTGATTTCCTCCTCCCTGTGTCCCGAAATCCCCAATTTTCTCCTTCCCGGGAATCCAGCGCTGTCCCCATATCCCCAAATCCCCGATGGGATTGGGTTTTTGCGTTCCCAAACCCCATCTCGGCCCCAAGGGTCTGGCTGGGGACTTTTGGGGTCCTGGTGACAGCAGGGGGGGGTGGCAGCTGCTTTTGGGGTCCAACTGAGACCCCAAAGGTCACAAGGAGACGGGTTTGGGGTTTGTTTGTTGGGTTTAGCATCCAGCTGTTGGCTCTTGGGGTTCAATTTCTGGCTGTAGAATCCATCCGGAGGCTTTTGGGGTTCATTCAATGGTGTAGGGTCCCATTGAAGGGTGCAGATTCCATTTGGGGTCCCATTTATGGGGTGCAGGATCCATCTGG
>NW_026627640.1:0-666 GCF_030028575.1 Malurus melanocephalus
GAGGAGCTGTCCTGGGTTTTCCAGAGGCTGCTGGGATGCAGGTGGTTCACAGCTCCTCTCAATCATTGGGAATTCTGCTGAGCTCCCTGATGGGATTCCCTGTTGGGATTCCCTGTTGGATAACTCRGCAGTAATTTGTGGTTTGGTGTAAAATCACCCGGTGCAGGTGGTTGGTTATTTCTGGGATGTCCAGGCTCGCTCCACGCCCTCCTGCTAAGCCAAGAGGAAAAGTTCCCATCTTTTCCATAACTGGATTTTAACTCCACCTCTGTTCATTGCTCGGACATCACAGTGGGGTTTGTGGTGCTGATTTTGAGTGGAATGAGGGTCATTCCCATGGAAAAGACAAACAATTAAGGCAGCCCTGCCATCCCAACAATCTTCAGGGCTGGGGAGAAGCAGGATCCGAACTGGGACCTGTCAGGAATCCTCCTTTGGGGTCACTGTCCCAGGATCTTTCCCAGTTCATCCCAGTCCCACCATGATCCCTCCTGCAGCCGCCTCAGCGACCCCGAGGACAAAATCCGTGTTGTAAACGGGATGGGAAGGGAGGAAAGAAAGCAAAAGAGGTGGAAAAAAAAGCAGAGATTAAGAACAGGAACTGTGGGGATACAAATTCCACCCGGCCACAGACTTCAAATAAACACCAGCTCTGCAGATGACGTG
>NW_026627640.1:3144-4109 GCF_030028575.1 Malurus melanocephalus
TGAGGAGGAGGAAAGCCGGCAACAGGCTGAGGACAGGCCGTGCATGGAGTTTGTCTCCCCGGGGATCTGCGTTTCTTCTCCCGCGCTGTTTTTGACTCATTTCCTCAGCTCGCAGGCCGGTATTTATTTAACCCCGCGGCTGCGCTGCGCTGTGCCGGCAGTGCGGGGGCTGCCAGGGCTCTGTCCCCGCCGCCCTGGGGACACATGGGGCTCACACGGCCCTCGGTGACACTCAGGGGGACACACACACGGGTGTCAGGGTGCCCGCAGAGGTGGCAGCTCCCTGCCTGCTCTGGCAGAGCTGCAGTGGGTGGGCAGCAGGGCACAGCATTTAGGGGTGCAGTGACAAACCTGTCACACACAGCACGGACAGATGTGCCCATGCCAAGCCCGGGGGATGCAGGTGACAAATCCCGCAGGGTTTGGTGGCCAGGACCCAAATCCTTGCTGCCCATCCCAGGTACTGAGGGCATAAAAATCATAAAAATCATCACTGATTTAACTGTTTGTATTTTCATCCAAACACACGGATTTTTGTCACCTGCCTTGTGCTGGGGACAGTCCAGCAAGGCTGGGACACTGCACATGAAGGAGTCCCCTCATTTTTGCTGAGGCTCTTGGGGTGGCCAAGGCCTGTCCGTGACCTGTCCCAGCTGTTCTTCCCAGCCCAGCCTGAAGCCGTTCTCCCTCAAAGGCMGCCTTGTGTTGCAATTCTGGGAGCSAAAGCCTCTTTGATGGGTGGAGAGTCAGCCCTCACTGACCACCACCAGGCTCTGGCCAGATCCCAAAGCTTTTCCAGCTTGTGACCACTGCTGAAAGGGTTCATTTCTTCCCCTAATGAGATGCAGCCCTGGCCGGGGGCACTGCAGCATCTGTTCAGCAGCTCAGAGCAAGCAGGCAGAACAATCTGCTTGAGGGACAGCGAGGAGCAGCGAGGGCCAGGGGGGTCACTCGGCCCTTCCTGC
>NW_026627641.1:0-911 GCF_030028575.1 Malurus melanocephalus
GTTTATTGCTGAGAGAGAAAAACTCTTCAGAAAGAAGAAATGTAGCTGAGTAACACACTCAATATACAGACAAGTTCCTGTTCCTCTTTGGGTTTTTCAGCCAGGGCTGAGTTACCTTTTCAGYGCAGTCACTGCTGAGTTCAACAGCCAAAAAACCAAAACACAAAAATCAGTCTCCTGCTGTGCATTCCCTTTGTGGCAAATCCCATCCGAGGGACTGTCCCCACACGGTCACTGCCACACAGACAGCGAGAGAGGGAATAGAATCTCTCTGTTCCAGTGCAGGAAAATGCAGGCAGCACTGCAGGTGTGGTGTGATCCTGGCTCTGCAGCCGGTGCAGGCTTGGATCCCACCCTAAAATCCCTCTAAGTCAGCAGGGATATCCCAGGTATTAGGGATGAGCCAAAAAAAGGGCACACCATAAGGAGCTGAGCTTTGTCAGGGGAAAGCAGAGCTGCTGCTGCTGCTGCAGGAGCCCTAAAGACTGTGTACCCCTAAGCCTGAGCACCCCTGATCCTGAATCCCCCTGAATCCCCAAACCCCAGCCCCCCTGAGCCTGAATCCCCAAACCCCAGCCCCCTGAGCCTGAATCCCCCTGAATCCCCAAACCCCATCCCCCTGAGCCCTCCCTGTGCCCCACAGACCCAGCACATCATCTCGCAGCACCGGCACCTCCCGCAGCCCTCCTGCCTGGAGGTGGATCCCTCCTACAGAGCCCTGAGGCTGAGGAGCTGTGACCCCACAAACTCCTACCAGAAGTGGCATTTTGGCCATTACCACGCCGACTGAGGGCAGCCCAGGAGCACCAGGAGCACCGTGGTGTCCCCACAAGGACAGCGGGGTGGCCGTGACAGCGGGGAGAGCGTTTCCAAATGAGAATTGAAATCCGTGATTTGGTACCAGAGCGCTG
>NW_026627641.1:1504-2910 GCF_030028575.1 Malurus melanocephalus
GCTGCCCCAGTGCCCCGTGCTGGTTTAGGGGCTGCTGCAGCACAAACCCCGGGGGTCTCAGGGCTGAGCGTGGCACTTGCTGAGCCAAGCCCCAGTCCTGCCCCACAGCCCCCACCTCTCCTTTGGGTTTTTAGAAGGCCCAGCATAACGCTGCCTGTGACGTGGTGGATCAGCGCTGACAGCATCTGACAAGCTCAGTCTGCCACAATATTGACTGGCCCAACAGATTTTCCCAGTTGACTCCTATTCCAACTGTCTTCCTGATTTCCTCTCCCTCCTTCAGCGCAGCTAGCCCGCAGTCACCATCAGAAAAATGACACAGACGTTGTTCGGGCAGTCAGCTCGTATCAGGAGCATGAATTTCATCAGATTCTGTTTGCTGACATTCAATCACTTGTCACCGAGCAGGCACGGGGCGCTCATATGTCACGGTCACATCCCATCGCCAGCGCTGTCACTCGCCCGCCGCTGCCCCGCTCGTGTAAATGCTCAGTTCGCTGTCGGATCTTTGCTCGGGGAGCGGAGCCCGGGGGTGCTGGCAGTGAGCTGAGCGCTGCTGCTGCTGCTGCTGCTGCTGCTCAGCACTGGGAGCATTCCCGTGGCACCAGTCAGCCCAGTCTTCCAGAAACGAGAGCATTTTTCCGGCAGGCGCGGCAGGCGCGGCGTGGGCTCGTCCCCACGGACACGGGGACATCACTGCCCGCTCCGGCCAGACCCACGGACACGGGGACATCTCTGCTCACTCTGGCCAGCCCCACGGACAGGGGACATCACTGCCCGCTCCGGCCGGACCCACGGACACACCATGGACAGGGGACATCACTGCCCACTCCGGCCGGACCCACGGACAGGGGACATCACTGCCCGCTCCGGCCGGACCCACGGACAGGGGACATCACTGCCCGCTCCGGCCGGACTCACGGACACACCACGGACACGGGGACATCACTGCCCGCTCCGGCCGGACCCACGGACACACCACGGACACGGGGACATCACTGCCCGCTCCGGCCGGAACCATGGACACGGGGACACCACTGCCCGCTCCGGCCGGACCCACGGACACACCACGGACACGGGGACATCACTGCCCATTCTGGACGGACCCACGGACAGGGGGACATCACTGCCCGCTCTGGCCAGCCCCATGGACACACCATGGACAGGGGACATCATTGCCCGCTCCGGCCAGACGCACGGACACAGGGGCATCACTGCCCATTGTAGCGACCCCATGGACACAGGGCCATCGCCGCCACATCTGGTGGTTTAAAAAAAAAAAAAAAAATTAAAAAAAAAAGTCTAAAAGGAGGGAATAAGTTATTTTTTTAAAAGGGAATACACGATAATGGATGAAGCTGGTTCCTCTGAGCATCCTCTCCAGGGGCTCCTGCCCGAGTTCCTGC
>NW_026627642.1:0-1517 GCF_030028575.1 Malurus melanocephalus
CTGGGGTCCCCCAGGTGTTCTGTGAGTATTTCAAGGAGCTGGAGGAGGAAAGCATCCGCGACAACTTCGTCATCGTTTATGAACTGCTGGACGAGCTGATGGACTTCGGCTTCCCCCAGACCACGGACAGCAAGATCCTGCAGGAGTGAGTGTGGGGAGGGGTCCGGGACCCCCCAAAAAAACCCTACAGAGCACCCCATAGAGCTCCCTATAGAGCACCCCATAGAGCTCCCTATAGAGCACCCCATAGAGCTCCCTATAGATTCCCCTATAGAGTCCCCAATGGAGTGGGATGGACAGCAAGATCCTGCAGGAGTGAGTGTGGGGAGGGGTCTGGGGGGCGCTGGGACCCCCCAAACAGACCCCTATGGAGCCCTAAAGATTCCCCTATAGAGCACCCCATAGAGCTCCCTATAGATTACCCTATAGATTCCCCTATAAAGCCCCCTATACAGTGGGACAGACACCCAGATCCTGCAGGAGTGAGTGTGGGGAGGGGTCTGGGACCCCCGAAAAGAACCCTATAGAGCACCTCCTAGAGCTCCCTATAGAGCGCCCTATGGAGCCCTATAAATTCCCCTATATAACCCCCTATGGAGCCCTATAACGTATCGTATAGAGCAGGATGGAGCAAGATCCTGCAGGAGTGAGTGTGGGGAGGGTTCTGGGACCCCCAAAGAGACCCCTGAGGAACCCTACAGATTCCCCTATGGAGTGCCCTATAGAGCCCCCTATGGAGCCCTAAAGATTCCCCTATGGAGCACCCCATAGAGCTCCCTATAGATTCCCCTACAGAGCCCCCTATAGAGCGGGACGAACAGCAAGATCCCGCAGGAGTGAGTGTGGGGAGGGGTCCAGGACCCCCCAAACAGACCCCATAGAGCACCCCATAGAGATCCCTATAGATTCCCCTACAGATTCTCCTGTAGAGCGTCCTATATAGCGGGATGGACAGCCAGATCCTGCAGGAGTGAGTGTGGGGAGGGGTCTGGGACCCCCAAAGAGACCCGTGAGGAACCCTACAGATTACTCTATAGGACCTCCTATGGAGCCCTAAAGATTCCCCTATAGAGCACCCCATAGAGCTCCCTATAGATCCCCCTACAGATTCCCCTACAGAGCCCCCTATATAGCGGGATGGACAGCCAGATCCTGCAGGAGTGAGTGTGGGGAGGGGTCCAGGACCCCCCAAACAGACCCCATAGAGCACCCCATAGAGATCCCTATAGATTCCCCTATAGAATCCCCTATAGAATCCCCTATAGAGTGGGACGGACAGCAGGATCCTGCAGGAGTGAGTGTGGGGAGGGGTCTGGGGAGCGTTTGGACCCCCCGAAGGGCCCTGACCACGTCCCCACGGCAGGTACATCACGCAGGAGGGGAACAAGCTGGACACGGGGCGCTAAGACCCCCATAGACCCCCATAGACCCCCATAGACCCCATAAATCCCCCATAGATCCCATAAATCCCCCATAGACTCCATAAATCCCCCATAGACCCCCATAGATCCCATAAA
>NW_026627642.1:2763-4198 GCF_030028575.1 Malurus melanocephalus
TTCCCAATCCCATTTCCCAATCCCATTCCCATTCCTGTTCCTATCCCCATTCCCCATTCCCATTCCCATTCCCCATTTCCCATTCCGTCTCCCCATTTCCCATTTCCCATTCCCATCCCATTTCCCATTTCCCACTTCCCGTTCCCATTCCCACTCCCGTTCCATTTCCATTCCCATTCCCCGTTCCCATTCCCATCCCATTTCCCATTTCCCATTCCCGTTCCCATTCCCATTCCCGTTCCCATTCCCTTTCCCGTTCCCATTCCCATTCCCATTCCCATTCCCATTCCCATTCCCATTCCCATTCCCATCCCCCATTCCCATTCCCATTCCCATTCCCGATCCCAATCCCAATCCCGATCCCAATCCCATTCCCATTCCCATTTCCCTGTCCCCATTCCCATTCCCGTTCCCATTTCCGATCCCAATCCCATTCCCAATCCCATCCCCATTCCCGTTCCCATTCCCGTCCCCATTCCCATACCCATTCCCCATTTCCCATTTCCCTGTCCCCAATCCCGATCCCATTCCCGTTCCCATTTCCCTGTCCCCATTTCCCATTCCCAATCCCATTCCCATCCCCATTCCCATTCCCATTCCCATTCTTGTCTCCATTTCCCATTCCCATTCCCTCTCCCCATTTCCCTGTCCCCATCCCCAATCCCAATCCCATTCCCAATCCCAATCCCATTCCCAATCCCAATCCCATTCCCATTCCCATTCCCATTTCCCATTCCCATTCCCATTCCCGTTCCCATCCTATTCCCCATTCCCCATTTCCCTGTCCCCATTCCCGATCCCATTCCCGTTCCCATTCCTATTTCCCTGTTCCCATTCCCATTTCCCTGTCCCCATTTCCCATTCCCATTCCTATTCCCCATTCCCCATTTCCCATTTCCGGTCCCCCATTTCCCTGTCCCCATTTCCCATTTCCCATTTCCCATTCCCATTCCCATTCCCATTTCCCATTACCCATCCCCATCCCATTCCTAATCCCGTTCCCTGTGCCCGTCCCGGTGCCAATCCCAATCTCAATCCCGATCCCATTTCCCATTCCCCATTTCCCATCCCCAATCCCAATCCCGTTCCCATCCCCATTCCCATTCCCATTCCCATTCCCATCCCCATCCCCATTTCCCTGTCCTCATTTCCCATTTCCCATTTCCCATTTCCCATTTCCCTGTCCCCAATCCCATTTCCCGATCCCATTCCCCATTCCCCATTCCCCATTCCCCATTCCCATTTCCCATTCCCGTTCCCATTCCCCATTCCCCATCCCCATCCCATTCCTGATCCCGTTCCCTGTGCCTGTCCCGGTGCCAATCCCAATCTCAATCCCGATCCCATTCCCATTCCCATTCCCATTTCCCTGTCCCCATTTCCCATTCCCGTTCCCATTCCCATCCCCCATTCCCATTCCCATTCCCATTCCCAT
>NW_026627643.1:0-1049 GCF_030028575.1 Malurus melanocephalus
CATTCCCAGAAACTCGGCTGAGCTGCTGCCCAAGCAAACCAGGACACGGCAGTGCTGGATCCAGAGCGGGATCAGTCTGGGCTGGATCCAGAGCGGGATCTGAGCAGGGCTGGATCCAGATTGGGATCAGTCTGGGGCTGGATTCAGAGCGGGATCAGTCTGGGGTTGGATCCAGAGCAGGATGAGTCTGGGGCTGGATCCAGATTGGGATCAGTCTGGGCTGGATCCAGAGCAGGATCAGTCTGGGGTTGGATCCAGAGCGGGATCAGTCTGGGCTGGATCCAGAGCGGGATCAGTCTGGGGTTGGATCCAGAGCGGGATCAGTCTGGGCTGGATCCAGAGTGGGATCAGTCTGGGGTTGGATCCAGAGCGGGATCAGTCTGGGCTGGATCCAGAGCGGGATCAGTTGAGGGCTGGATAAAGACTGAGTTCTGTCCATGGCTGGACCTGGCCCGAGCGGCTCCAGGTGGGAGCTGCAGCCGTGCCTGGGCTCAGACTGGCACAGGAGGTGACGATTTCGGGGGACACACGAGGTGATGGTTCCGGGGGACACAGGAGGTGACGATTCCGGGGGACACAGGAGGTGACGATTCCAGGGGACACAGGAGGTGACGGTTCCGGGGGACATAGGAGGTGACGGTTCCAGGGGACACAGGAGGTGATGGTTCTGGGGGACACAGGAGGTGACGATTCCGGGGGACACAGGAGGTGACGGTTCTGGGGGACGCAGGAGGAGACAATTTTGGGGGACACAGGAGGTGACGGTTCCGGGGAGCCTGAGCCGCTGTGACAGCTCTTCCCCAGCACCCAAACCGCGCACTCAGAAAGGATTTTCCACTTCAGGTGCCTCCTCCAAGTGTCAATGAGCTCACCCTTGGCAGGGCGCTGCACCGAGGGCGCGGGGAGGACGGGGAGCCAGGGATGCCTCAATTCCCGRCAGGAATCTCCTCCAGGGCAGCAGTGCCTGGCAGCGGAGCCGCCCACACCCAGGCCGGGGGCTGTGCTGGGTTTGCACATCCCTGTGCGAGTGTTCATCTGTGAAAGCCTCC
>NW_026627643.1:2808-4386 GCF_030028575.1 Malurus melanocephalus
TTGGGCTCATCAGCCCAGCCCCCAAGGTGGGCACCTGCAGCCCCCTCTGGCCTCGCTCCCTCCAGAGCCGGCCTGGGATCCTCCCCTCCCATCCAAAGGGGCAGCAAATATTTAAAGGAATAATTGAATTCCAGGCAGGCTGTGCCRGGCYGGGCTGTGCCAGGTGCTGCTCAGGGAACAGTCTCGGGTGCTTTCCAGCAGCAGAAGAAATCATTTTTTATTGCCTGTAATTAGGTGTTTTTAGCTGAATTAATCCCTGGGGCAGATCTGTGCTCGGTACAACRGAGCTGCACCAGGCTGGGTTTGACCCCTCGGCTCAGCCTGACAGTGTGAACATGGAAAATTCCAGAGAAATGTAAATTATGGGTTGGGGAGGGGTAATCCAGGGGTTAACGGGGCTGGGGCTCTGCAGCAGGGCTGGCTGGGAAAGATGCAGTAATGTCTGGGGGGTGGCCTGATAAGAATTGTGTTTTCTGCAGCTTTTTAGCAAAAAAAAGTTAAAAATAAAAGCAGAATAAAGACAGCTCCAGCCCAAAGGAAGGATTTGCTGCGTTTGGGGGGCTCTGGAGTCTTTGCTGTTCGGCTGTCAGGGACGATGCTGAGCGATCAAATCCCATTTTCAGAGGAAACATCCCAATATTGTGATCAGGGGATTCCCACGGGGGAAGGGAGCCCTGAGCCCAAGGGCAGGAGCGCAGCTTTGGTTCCCAATGCTTTGGGATTTCGGGAATCTGGGGCTTTCCAGTAGAAATAAGCTGGGCCCAGCTGGGCTGGGACCAAATCACCTATGGTCCCCGCCTGGCCCAGGCTCCCTTGGCCTTTAGACCTCGAGGAAGGGCCTTGCCAAGAGAAGTTCTGAGGAAAAAGAAGTGAAAAGCCCCATTTTTCACCAGCGGGTGGATAATCCACAAAATGTTTGTGTCTGATCTGGGGTTTTGTTTAGATCAGTTCTTCTGGATTTTGACCTTTTCATCCTTAATTGTTTTCTGTCTTTATAAGTTCAATTGAATTTTTAATTGGAAAATCAGCTTAAACAGCAAAGCCCAGCTTTAAATGAAGGGAATGTTTAAAGAGGAAGTTTCAGACTTCAGAACTTTCTGAACACTGAAAATTCCAGATAAATCAAAATKGACTTTTTCCTTTGAAAACTTCTGGCTCCAGCACGCAGCATTTCTCCATGGGGGAAAAGATGAGGGAATTTCCTGGGCAATTTCCCAATATTTCTGGTACCTGCAGTAGCTGTTTAAAACCCTTTCACATCCCTTCGCCCTCCCACACACRCTGCTGAGAAATAAATCCTTTGGAAATGGAAATCAAGCTTGAAGTAAACAGATTAGTAATGGTTATTTGGTAACACTTTATTAATTAAATGTCCTAAATACATTTAAACCTAGGCGTTTAATTTAGATTTATTGGTATAATTTAGATTTATAACAATTGTTATTATASCTTAAGTACAGTAAATGCCAATTGATTTTTATAGACAATATTTACTGAGGTGTAACCATGGYGCAAAATTTAATTATCTCCATCCTCAGTCAGCAGGACAGAGAGAGGGTTCAGCCCCAGGGCCTGGGG
>NW_026627644.1:0-1310 GCF_030028575.1 Malurus melanocephalus
GAGGGGCCGTTCCGGGGGTGCCACCCGCGCGTCAGCCCCGTGGAATATTTCACCCACTGCGTCCACGACGTCTGTGCCGCCAACGGGGACCGCGCCGCCTTGTGCCACGCGCTGCAGGCGTACGCGGCCGCGTGCCAGGCTGCCGGTGCGACGGTCGGAGCGTGGAGGACAAAGGATTTCTGCCGTAAGTCAGGCGGGATCTCACCGTTCTTTTCCTCAAAAGCCACATTTCCTCCTGAAAAACAACTGAAAATTTGGAAAAATCGCGTTGAGTTTTTAAAAAAAAAAATTTATTTTTTTTTAAATTATTTTTCCCCCCAGTTTGGGAAAACTTCCCTTGTTTTGGAAAATGTTGCCTCAATTTTTGAAAAAAAATCCCACCAGTTTCAAAAAAATCTTCTTCACGTTTTGCAAAAATTACTTTGAATTTTGGGAAAAATTAACTGACATTAAGAAAATCCTACAAAAGTGAAAAAATAAAAAATTTCAAAAAAACCTTTGATTTTTGAAAGAATTTGTTCAAATTTTAGAAAAATAGCCTTCTTTTTTGAAAAAAAAATTCTACCAATATGCAAAAATTCCTTCAAAATTTGGAAGTTCTCACACAATTTTGATGAAAAACCTTTCAATTGTGAAAAAGGGTCAAAATCTGAAAAAAAAAATGCTCATCATTTTGAAAAGTGATCGAATTTTGAAGGATTCCCACAAATTTGAACTTTTTTCTTCTAATTTGGAAAAAAACATAATTTCAATTTTAAAGAAAAAATTGCAGAAAGGCTTCTAATTTTGCTAAAACTTGTCCAGTTTTGAACAAAATCTGAAGTTTTGTGAAGAAAACGCCATAAATTTTTCAATACATGCCCCCAGTTTTGTAAAATAGATCAAATTTTGCTGAAAACACTCCAATATAGTGGAAAAATGGCAGTTTGGAATGTTGCCCTCAAATATTAAAAAATTAACCCGATTTTAATAAGGAAAAAAACCCTAGTTTTGATGAAAATGCTCAAACTAGGAAAAAAGCTCCCATTTTGATGAAGAATCTTTCAATTTAGAAAAAAAAAAATTCTTTCTTTTCTGAAAATGTCCCGATTTTGACCAAAACCCTGGACAATTTTTGAATTGTCTCAACAATGGTGTTTTTCTCCTTTTTCCCCAGCCCTGTCCTGCCCCCCCAACAGCCACTACGAGCTCTGCACCCGCACCTGTGACCTCACCTGTGCCGCCCTCGTGGGCCCCGCCCCCTGCACCTGGGGCTGCTTTGAGGGGTGTCAGTGTGACGAGGGCTTTGTCTTCGATGGGGACACCTGCGT
>NW_026627644.1:2908-4410 GCF_030028575.1 Malurus melanocephalus
AAATCCAAGAAAATTATGTTTTCCCACTCAGAAATTTGGCAGTTATGTTGGTGGGGGAGGAGCTGGGCAGATCCTGGAAGAAATTTTCCAGTTTCTTTGGTTTCATCCGCAGCGACTGAGGCAGAATCCTGTGGGAACGAGCCAGGTAAGCGACCACTTTGCTAAGAAAATGAGACATCTTGGATTATACAGGGCATTTTTTTGCCTAGTGATGAGCCATTTTTCCCAACAATGAGCCATTTTGCATAATAAATACCATTTTCCCCCCAAAATTAGCCATTTTCCCCCAATCAGGCCCTAATGCATAATGCTGACCCAGTTTTGCATAAAAATACCCCGCAGTTTGCATATCAACAAACCATTTTGCATAATGCTTCCCTATTTTTGCCAAAACTGACCCATTTCCACCCAAAATGAGGCATTTCTCTCTCTTCCAGCCACATCTCCCACCAGACCCGTCAGGAAGTTGATGCTCCCATCTATCCCATCCAATAGGTGGATCCACCTCAAACTCTTCCAAATTTGAGAAAATCCTGGACTTTGCATTGAATCCATGAAATATTCCTGGAATTCCCCCAAACGGACTAACTCTGTGTAGATCCTGATGCCCTGATGTGCCATCCACCCCCTGGAACCCAAAAATATAATCAAATTCAGGTCAAAAAGACCCAAATCCACGTGTTTTTTCCAATATAATAATTTTATTGCCAAGGGCTGGTTTTGATACAACAGTCAATAAACTCTTTTAAAGCATTTTTTGGGGTGTGAATTTGAGTTTCATTTGCTGATTTATAAAACTGGGGAGCCATCATCCTGAATGTGGGCCAATGTGACCCTCCAAGTGTGGGGCGTTTTAACCCCACAATGTGGGGCACTGTGACCCCAAAGTGTGAGATATTGAGACCCCAATATGTCCCTGTTACCCCAAGTGGGGCGTATTTGACCCCAAAGTGTGGCACACCATGAGCCCCAATATGGGGAGTTTTGACAGCAAATGTGGGATCAAGAGAGTGTCACTGTGACCCCTAAGGGGCATTCTGACCCCAAAATGTATGGGGGGCATTTTGCACCCAAAGCCTGAGGCACTGCAGCCCTTAAGTGTGGGGTATTTGTGACCCCCAAGTAAGGGACATTGTAACCCCAAAAAATGGGACAATGTGACCCCCAAGTGTAGGGCCTTCTGACCCCAAAGTGTGGGGCACCATGACCCCAAAATAGGGACCAATGTGACAACAAATGTGGGGTGCTGTTACCCCTAAATGTAGGGCACCGTGACTCCCAGATGTGGCGCATTTTGATCCCAAAATCTGGGGCAATGTGACCCAAAAGTGTGGGGCATTGTGACCCTAAACTGTGGAGTAGTCTTACCYCAAAGCATGGGGAATCGTGACCCCCAATTTTTGGTTCTTTTGACCCCCAGGTGTGGAGAAATGTGACCCACAAATGTGGGGTGCTGTGACCCCTAAATCTGGGCCGTTATACCCCACAGTGTGGTGCACTGT
>NW_026627645.1:0-1402 GCF_030028575.1 Malurus melanocephalus
TTCTTGAGCAAGGAGGCAAASTGGCCAGAGCGGTGACCTGTGCGAGCCTGGTGTGAACCATCGATACCCGGGACACGTGGAGACAGTGGGGTGGGGCTGGACACAATTGTGCCCAATCCTACAGCCCTGCTGAACTCCATGTGGGGGCAGTGGGGTGGCTCTGGACACCCCGAGGTCACTCAGGGCTCAGTCAGTGTTCCTTGAGGTGGAACCATCGATACCCCGTACACGTGGGGGCAGTGGGGTGGTCTGGGCACGCCGTGGGTCACTCAGGGCCTCAGCCAGCAGGAATTGAGGTGGAAGGTGTGTGGATATTCCCATCAGGAGCACCCAGCCATGCACACAGTCCCGCTGAACTCCATTTGGGGACAGTGGGGTGGGACTGGACACCCCGTGGGTCACTCAGGGTGTCAGTCAGCGTTCCTTGAGATGGAACCATCGATACCCCGGGACACGTGGGGACAGTGGGGTGGGCTGGGCACCCCGCAGGTCACTCAGGGTGTCAGTCAGTGTTCCTTGAGGTGGAACCATCGATACCCCGGGACACGAGGGGACAGTGGGGTGGGCTGGGTACCCCACAGGTCACTCAGAGCCTCAGTCAGCAGGAATTGAGGTGGAACCATCGATACCCCGGGACACGTGGGGACAGTGGGGTGGGGCTGGGTACCCCACAGGTCACTCAGAGCCTCAGCCAGCAGGAATTGAGCTGGAAGGTGTGTGGATATTCCCATCAGGAGCACCCAGCCCTGCACACAGCCCTGCTGAACTCCATATGGGGGCAGTGGGGTGGCTCTAGGTGGGCACCCCGTGGGTCACTCAGGGTGTCAGTCAGTGTTCCTTGAGGTGGAACCATCGATACCCCGTACATGTGGGGGCAGTGGGGTGGGACTGGGCACAATTGTGCCCAATCCTACAGCCCTGCTGAACTCCATATGGGGACAGTGGGGTGGGTGTGGGCACCCCGTGGGTCACTCAGGGCTCAGTCAGTGTTCCTTGAGGTGGAAGGTGTGTGGATATTCCCATCAGGAGCACTCAGCCGTGCACACAGCCCTGCAGAACTCCCTGTGGGGACAGTGGGGTGGGACTGAGTGGGTACCCCACAGGTCACTCAGGGCACAGTCAGTGTTTCTTGAGGTGGAACCATTGATACCCCGTACACGTGGGGACAGTGGGGTGGGACTGGGCATCTGCAGGTCACTCAGTGTGTCAGTCAGTGTTTCTTGATGTGGAACCATCAATACCCCGTACATGTGGGGGCAGTGGGGTGGGGCTGGGTGGACACCCCGTGGGTCACTCAGGGCCTTGGTCAGTGTTCCTTAAAGTGGAAGGTGTGTGGATATTCCCATCAGGAGCGCCCAGCCGTGCACACAGCCCTGCTGAACTCCATATGGGGGCAGTGGGG
>NW_026627645.1:2257-3497 GCF_030028575.1 Malurus melanocephalus
CTGCCCTTGGCTCACAACAACCCCATGGAACGCTCCAGGCTCGGGACAGAACGGCTGGAAATCTGGGAAAGGATCTGGGGGTGCCCATGACAGCTTCCCAGGGGATGGGATCCTGCTGTGGGGTCAGATCCCAGTGTGGAACCTCCCAGGGATGGGATCCCATGCAGTGTTTCCCCGGGATCAGATCCCATTCAGTGTCCCCAGATCCCACTCAGTGTCCCCAGGACCGTGAGAGCTGAGGTGGGTGTAGATGTTGTCCTGTTTGTGGTGATATCAGTGACATTGAGGGTCCCAAAGGGTGGGATGAGGATCTCCTCAGGGTATTGGACAGGGTGACATCAGTGACATTGAAGGGTGGGATGAGGATCTCCTCAGGAGAATTGGACAGGGTGACATCAGTGACATTGAGGGTGGGATGAGGATCTCCTCAGGGCAGTGGGACAGGGTGACATCAGTGACATTGAAGGTCCCAAAGGGTGGGATGAGGATCTCCTCAGGGCAGTGGGACAGGGTGACATCAGTGACATTGAGGGTGGGATGAGGATCTCCTCGGGGCAGTGGGACAGGGTGACATCAGTGACATTGAGGGTGGGATGAGGATCTCCTCGGGGCAGTGGGACACGGTGACATCAGTGACATTGAGGGTACCATGAGGATCTGCTCAGGGTATTGGACAGGGTGACATCAGTGACATTGAGGGTCCCAAAGGGTACCATGAGGATCTCCTCAGGGTATTGGACAGGGTCACATCAGTGACATTGAGGGTCCCAAAGGGTACCATGAGGATCTCCTCAGGGCAGTGTGACAGGGTGACATCAGTGACATTGAAGGTACCATGAGGATCTCCTCAGGACAGTTGGGTGACATCAGTGACAATTAAGGTCCCAAAGGGTACCATGAGGATCTCCTCAGGGCAGTGGGACAGGGTGACATCAGTGACATTGAGGGTGGGATGAGGATCTCCTCAGGGTATTGGACAGGGTGACATCAGTGACATTGAAGGGTGGGATGAGGATCTCCTCAGGGTATTGGACAGGGTGACATCAGTGACATTGAGGGTCCCAAAGGGTGGGATGAGGATCTCCTCAGGGCAGTGGGACAGGGTGACATCAGTGACATTGAAGGGTGGGATGAGGATCTCCTCAGGGCAGTTGGACAGGGTGACATCAGTGACATTGAGGGTACCATGAGGATCTCCTCAGGAGAATTGGACAGGGTGACATCAGTGACATTGAGGGTG
>NW_026627646.1:0-1469 GCF_030028575.1 Malurus melanocephalus
TGGTAGCCAAGGTTACCAGTGGTCAAGGTGTAGGTGACCGAGGCTACCGCTGGTCAAGGTACAGGTGGCCGAAGCTGCTGGTAGCCAAGGTTACCGGTGGTCAAGGTGTAGGTGACCAAAGCTACTGGTGGTCAAGAGTAGAGGTGGAAAGGGCTCAAGTGCTCAAGGCTACCAGTGGTCAACGTACAGGTGGCCAAAGCTACTGGTAGCCAAGGTTACCGGTGGTCAAGGTGTAGGTGGCCAAGGTTACCAGTGGTCAAGGTAGCCAAAAGTCCAGCTGGAAAGGGCTCAGGTGGTCAAGGCTACCGGTGGTCAAGGTACAGGTGGCCAAAGCTGCTGGTAGCCCAAGTTACCGGTGGTCAAGGTCCAGGTGGAAAGGGTTCAGATGGTCAAGGCTACCAACACTCAAGGCCTGAGTAGCCAAAGGTGCAGGTGCAGAGGGCTCAGGTGGCCAAGTCGCCGAGGTACAAGTGGCCAAATTTCCAGGTGCTCAGGGCTGCAGGTAGCCAGTGGTGTTGGTGGCCGAAGTACAGGTGGACAGGGCTACCAACAGCAGGTGGCCCAGACTCTTGCTGGCCCAGCTTTAGGTAGCCAAGGCTGCAGGTGGCCGAGGTACGGCCCACTGACCACAGGTGGTGGCCGAGGCTGTGGGCAGAGGGACAGGTGGACAAAGCTCCAGGTAGCCAAGGCACGAGCAGAGCTCTGGTCAGTGGCCAAGGCTACTGGTGGCCAAAGTAGAGGCTGAGCTGGCCACGGCTAGCAGCGGTCAAGGCGTCGGTTGGTCAGCTCGTGGTTGGCCAGGGGTGGTGTTGGCCGGAGCTGGCATTGGCCGAGGGTCCAGCTGGCCAACCCATGGCTTCAGTTGACCAACTCGAGTGACCGAGGCTACCACTGGCCGAAGCTGCGGGTAGCCAAGCTGCTTTTGGCCAGTTGGCCAAGAGTCCAGGTGGCCAAACTGCAGCCAGCCAAGGCTATGGTTGGTCAAGGCTACAGTTGGTCAACCTACCACTGGCCAGAGGTCCAGTTGGCCAAATTTTGGCCAACCAAGGCTGCCATTGGCCAGAGGTCCAGCTGGCCAAACAAGGCTACCACTGGTCAAAGGTCCAGTTGGCCAAACTGTGGCCAGCCAAGGCTACCACTGGTCAAAGGTCCAGTTGGCCAAACTGTGGCCAGCCAAGGCTGCCGTTGGCCAAGTTGGGCAGTGCTATTGTTGGCCAGTAGCCGAGGTTCCTGTTGGCCGAAGCTCCGGTTGACCAACCTACCCTTGGCCAAAGCTTCAATCGGTCGAGGCTACCAGTGGCCAAACCTTGCACTGACCAAGCGTTCCGTTGGCCAGTGTCCAGTTGGCCGAGTTTGCCGCCGGCCCATCCCCGCGGCGGGCGCGTCGTGCGGCGCCGCTCTTCTGCCACGCCCTGGGGTGGACGATCCTGGGGTGCTCCGGCCATGCCAGGGGTGTCCTGGGGGTGCTC
>NW_026627646.1:3310-4366 GCF_030028575.1 Malurus melanocephalus
GTGTCCACCCCAGGTCACTGTGTCCACCCCAGGGGTGTCCCACGGGTGCCGTGTCCACCCCAGGTCGCTCTGTCCACCCCAGGTCACCGTGTCCACCCCAAGGCACTCCGGCCATCCCATGGGTGCTGTGTCCACCCCAGGTCACCGTGTCCACCCCAGGGCGCTCCGGCCATCCCATGGGTGCCGTGTCCACCCCAGGTCACTGTGTCCACCCCAGGACACTCCAGCCACCCCAGGTCACTGTGTCCACCCCAGGGGTGTCCCATGGGTGCCGTGTCCACCCCAGGTCCCTGTGTCCACCCCAGGGCACTGTGTCCACCCCAGGGTATCCCATGGGTGCCGTGTCCACCCCAGGTCACCGTGTCCACCCCGTGGTATCCCATGGGTGCCGTGTCCACCCCAGGTCACCGTGTCCACCCCAGGTCTCTCTGTCCACCCCAGGTCGCTCTGTCCACCCCAGGACACTCCAGCCATCCCACGGGTGCTGTGTCCACCCCAGGGCACTGTGTCCACCCCAGGGGTGTCCCACGGGTGCCGTGTCCACCCCAGGACACTCCAGCCACCCCAGGGGTGTCCCATGGGTGCTGTGTCCACCCCAGGTCACTCCGGCCATCCCGTGGGTGCCGTGTCCACCCCAGGTCACCGTGTCCACCCCAGGTCCCCGTGTCCACCCCAGGGCGCTCCGGCCGCGCGGGGGTGCGGTGTCGGCGTGCGGGGGAGGGGCTCGGTCAGCGGGTCAGTGGCCGGAGTTGTATTAACTGTGTTTTATTGTCACTGCAGCCACCTTTGTGATGGCTTTTGCCACTGCTGGCTTGCAGCCGCTCCCAATGCTCCCCCCTCCACAGCTCAGTGTATGGTTGGTATAAGGGTTTGTATCCTGGTAAGACACGTTTATCGACCCCCGACCCCTCCCCAAATTAAAATTTAAAAAAAAAAATAAATAAATCGTCACCCAGGAGGAATTTGGGGAGGGGGAGATGGGATTCCCCCTCCCCGGTCCCTCCCGGAAAGGGCGGAGGAGGAGTTTGGGGAGGGGGAGGTTGGATTTGGGGGAGA
>NW_026627647.1:0-1844 GCF_030028575.1 Malurus melanocephalus
GTCTCCCTGTCATTCTTTTCCCCACATCATCCCAGCAGGTCTGCCAATGCAAACACTTGTGTAGCTTGCAGTGGATCCATTTATTCTCTAGAGGAAAATCAAAGGAAGAAAAAAGAAGAAAAATTACAAAAAATTATGGAAAGGAGAAGGAGGTGGTTCTGCAGAAAAGGTCATGTTTTTGCACTGTCTGAGAATCAGATGTTGTGGAAAGCCAAGACTGAACTGGAGAAGACCATGGAGCTTCCCAGAAACCCTGCAGAAGCATCTCTCTGCCCTGAAACCAAGGCACAGCCTGCAATCTTTTGCCCGATCTTCCAAATTTCAGTGGAGCTGTGTTGCTGGAGAGGGCAGCATGGCCATGGTTGGAGGTGGATATTACATTTATTTAACAGGAATTTGAGTCASTTCTTCAGAGGAAGGCTCAGCCTGCTCAAGGGATGCCTTTCCTGGGGGTGTGGGAACCTTGTGGAAAGCCAGACACAGATTAAAACTTGAGTCTGGAGGGAACTGAAGAGGGCTAAAAATTACAAAATCACTCAATTTTCTAACCAGGAGAGGGAACTGACCTGCGAGAACACAATGTTGAGAGGAAGGTTATATCTGGACTTGTTTAAATTCTGCTTTCTTATTTGGGTTTCCCCTCCTTTATTTAAAACAAACATCAACATGCCTGATATGTCTGCTTCTCAGCTCTCTCTTGCAATCTTGTTTTGTGGAGCCTGTTATGTGTGAAGAGCCACCTCAGAGACCTGGCTCACTTCTTCTTGAAACAGCATTTAGACACAGAAGTGAGAGCATGCCTCACCCTGCTGTTGATACTCCTTGAAATTGGGGTTAAATTTGGAATAAATGTGTCTTTACAAAAGATCACAGTGACAGGAGGTCTCTCACCTGCTCTTGGAAATTCTCTTGAGAAGTAAGGACTCCAACCAACAAAAAAGCTTTTTGTAGAGAATGTGCTGCTTGTCAGCATCAGCTTCAGATCAGTTTGCTGGGGGAAATTGCTGTCCTCTGCCTATGGCTGTGGTGTAGCTTTCCCCAGCAGAGGATTTTGGAGAGGTGTTTTGTGGTTTTGCTCAGAAATCAGATCTGATGCCAACTGAACTGTGCAATTCAGTGTCTTCCCCTCCCTGAAACTGCTGTGAGTTGGTTTGGTTTGGGCCAGAACCTTCTCTGGAGATGAGCAGTGAGTTCTGGGGAGAGATAAATGAGGGGCTGAAGGGAGTTTCCCCAAAGGTGCTGGAGAATGTGCCCTGAGCTGGTGTCCCTTTGCTGTGGATCCCCYCTCTTGTAGCTCCTTTAGACCTTTTTAATCTGTCACTGAAAATCTCTGTGCTGAGACAGAGAGAAGGGATGGAGATAAAGGACCAAGGGTACAAGTTCTCCCTCAGGAGACAAAATGGRCAAACACTGAAAGGTAAAAATGAAACACTTGAGCTGCTTAAATCCTCGGGATCCGTAGCCTGTAAGTGGAAAAGTACTTACTGAAGATGTCTGCTAATGACAAAAAATAAATTTCACACCAGCAAATGTTGTCATTGCGGATCTGGGAGACTCTCTGAAACATCAAAGCCTCCCCAGCACAAATGAGAACTTTCAGCAGCTTAAACCAGTGCAAACAGGCAGGAGGTGGAGCCTGAGGCTCCTTGCTCAACTCCCTGACTGTTCTCCAGCTGGCAGAGGTGACCCCAAACTCTCTGCATTGGATCCCTTTTAGGTTGGAAGGTCATTTCTCCTGGAGGGTTCTGCTGGACATCCCCTGTTTGTCACCAAATGCTGAATTTTCTGGCTGCTGCAAAACACTGATCTTTGAGCCAGCACCATTATTTCACTCTCTTGAAGGA
>NW_026627647.1:3334-4451 GCF_030028575.1 Malurus melanocephalus
AAGGATGAAGCCAGAAACTCTTTCTAAATACATTTAACACAAGGCATAAATGGCACTGTGAAAATGACCATTTCCTCCAGACTTGGAGGCATTTTAATTCATGGCCTCCAGCTCACTGGTGTTTATGCAGCGGTGTTCTACCTGCTCTGTTTCTTTCTAGGATTATTGGCTCTGTCACTTCCTTACATGGAAAACACAACATTTTATCCCCTTAGGTCCTACATTTATCCATCCATATTAACATTGATCATTCTTTCTGAAGTCTGCTGGGTGGACTAATGAGCTAAACTCTAATGATGAAGGAATACAAACCCAGGGAAAGTGCTCTTGTAGTTGAAAAGACTCAGGAAACACAGATCCAGAATTTCCAAACACCTCAGCTGCTCCTGCTACTCTTTCACTGCTGTCAGCTCTGCCGTGTCATGAAACTGGAAAGTGAAGCATGGCATGGGTTTAAATAATGTCAAAACTTCTCTTCCTTTCTCCCCTCCTTTCCTGTGTTCCTCACCAGAGAGGATGAAATTGGAACATGAATTGTGACTGGCAGGTATTGGTCATGTCACTGAGTGTCTGATAAAAGACAGGGAGGGACTCATTTGCCAATTTGAGTGCCTGAGGAAAGATTAATCTGGTGCACACGATTTCCTTACAGGCACTGGAAACCATCAGCTGAGGGCTGGGTGCAATTTATTTCATCCTGAAGTCTGCACACGATCAGAAAAATCCCTTCCAGAGTTTGTTATCCAGATTCCTGCCGATCCTGACTGGCTCAGAGATGTGTTCTTCCATCACAAGGAAGGGGAACCTGCCCAGAGAGCAGCAGCCAAAATGAGGGAGATGTCTCTGGACTGAAAAAAGGAGTTGTTTTTGCAGAATATGGCTCCAAGCAGGATCCTCATTTCCCTCCTCCTTGGGGTTGTCTGCTGAAGAGGAATATCCATGGACTACACAGGGAGTCAGAGGAGGTGGGCTAAGATAAATATTAGCAGGTGGATAGCTAAAAACATCTGAAACTACACTCTGATATTTCTCTCACTGATATTTCTCCCACTGATATTTTACTCTCTTTAGATAACTAGTGCCATTAATTTGATTTCAGGGCAAAACTCTTAAAAAA
>NW_026627648.1:0-1848 GCF_030028575.1 Malurus melanocephalus
CATTCACAACCCCCCAAAAATGAGTCTGGGACCCCCCAAATTGAGTCTGGGGGCTCCAAAGTCCCCCCAAAATGAATCTGAGTGGTTCAAACCCCCCCAAAATGAGTCTGGGGGTTCCAACCCCTCCCCAAATTGGGTCTGGGGGCTTTCAGACCCTCCCAAAATTCATTCTGAGTGTTCGAAACCCCCCCCAAATTGGGTCTGGGGGCTCCAAACCCCCCCAAATTCATTCTGAGAGTCCAAAACCCCTCTGCAATTGGGTCTGGGGGCTTTCAGGCCCCCCGAAATTGAGTCTGAGGGTGATTTAGGACCCCCTGATTTGAGTCTGGGGGCTCCAAACTCCTCCCAAAATGAATCTGGGGTCTCAGAGCCCCCCTGAATTGAGTCTGGGGGTGATTTAGCCCTCCCCAAATTGGGTCTGGGGGCTTTGAGACCCTCCCAAATTGGGTCTGGGGTCTCCAAATCCCCCCCCTGATTCGGGTCTGGGGTCTCCAATCACCCCCAATTGGGTCTGGGGTCTCCAAATCCCCCTGAATTGAGTCTGGGGGTGATTTAGGACCCCCCCAATTTGGGTCTGGGGTCTCAGAGGCGCCGCAGCGCCCGTTTCTTCTCCCCCAATTTGGGTCTGGGGTCTCCAATCACCCCCAAATTGGGTCTGGGGGCTTTGAGACCCTCCCAAATTGGGTCAGGGGTCTCCAAACCCCTCCAAAATGAGTCTGGGGATGGTTCAGCCCCTCCCAAATTGAGTTTGGGGGCTTTGAGACCCTCCCAATTTGGGTCTGGGGGAGTTTCAACCCCTCCCAAATTGGGTCAGGGGGTGATTTAGGACCCCCTGAATTGAGTCTGGGGTCTCAGAGCCCCCCCTGAATTGAGTCTGGGGGCTTTGAGACCCTCCCAAATTGAGTCTGGGGGTGATTTAGGACGCCCTGAATTGGGTCTGGGGTCTCAGATCCCCCTCCCAATTTGGGTCTGGGGTCCCTAAACCCTCCCCAATTTGGGTCTGGGGTCTCAGAGTCCCCCTGAATTGGGTCTGGGGTCTCAGAGGCGCCGCAGCGCCCGTTTCTTCTCCCCCAATTTGGATCTGGGGTCTCCAATCACTCCCAAATTGAGTCTGGGGGCTCTCAAACCCCCCCAGATTAATTTTGAGGGTGATTTAGGACCCCCTGATTTGAGTCTGGGGGCTCTCAAACCCTCCCAATTTGGGTCTGGGGTCTCCAAACTCCTCCAAAATGAATCTGGGGGTCCCTAAACCCCTCCCAAATTGGGTCTGAGGGTGATTTAGGACCCCCAATTTGGGTCTGGGGTCTCAGAGCCCCCCTAAATTGGGTCTGGGGTCTCAGAGGCGCCGCAGCGCCTGTTTCTTCTCCCCCAAATTCAATCTGGGGGTGATTTGGGACCCCCTGAATTGGGTCTGGGGTCCCTAAACCCCCCCTAAATTGGGTCTGGGGTCTCAGAGCCCCCCCAAATTCAATCTGAGGGTGATTTGGGACCCCCTGATTTGAGTCTGGGGTCTCCAATCACCCCCAATTTGAGTCTGGGGTCTCCAATCACCCCTTGAATTGAGTCTGGGGTCTCAGATCCCCCTCCCAATTTGGGTCTGGGGTCTCCAATCACCCCCAATTTGGGTCTGGGGGCTTTGGGACCCCCACCCGAATTGGGTCTGGGGTCTCAGAGGCGCCGCAGCGCCCGTTTCTTGTCCCCTGATTTGGGTCTGGGGGCTTTGGGACCCCCCCAAATTGGGTATGAGGTCTCCCAAACCCTTCCAATTTGGGTCTGGGGTCCCTAAACCCCCCCAATTTGGGTCTGGGGTCTCAGAGCCCCCCATGAATTTGGGTCTGGGGTCTCAGA
>NW_026627648.1:3638-4712 GCF_030028575.1 Malurus melanocephalus
CAGTCCCTTTTCAGGACGTTCACACAAATTTCTCCGCTGGGGCCGACGTTGGGGTGGAAAATTTTGGTGATGAAAAATCCCTTTGGGGGAGCGGCYGGAAAATCCTTCCCCAGCACCAGCTTCATCCGGAACAGCCCCCCCGCGTACGGGGTGCCCTCTGAAACACAAAAATAACAAAATTTTGAGGTTAAAATTCATAAAAAAACCAAAATCTCACAAGAAATGTGAAAATCCCACAAAAAACCCTGTGAAAATCCCATTAAAAACACCAAAATCCTGCAAAAAACGCGAAAATCCCACAAAAAATCCCACAAAAACCTCATTAAAAATCCCACAAAATCCCCTCAAAAATCACATGAAACTCCCCAAAATGCCACAAAAGAAACCATTAAAATCCCATTAAAAACCCGGAAATCCCACAAAAAATGTGAAAGTTCCACCAAAAACCCATTAAAATCCCATTAAAAACACCGAAATCACACAAAAAATGCGAAAATCCCACAAAAACCTCATTAACAATCCCACAAAATCCCCCCAAAAATCCCATTAAAAACCCCAAAATCCCACAAAAAATTCCATTAAAAACCCACCAATATCCCACAAAAAATCCCATTGAAAACACCAAAATCCCATTAAAACCCCATCAATATCCCACAAAAAACCTCATTAAAAATCCCACAAAATCCCCACAAAACTCCCCAAAAATCCCATTAAAACCCTGAAAATTGCAAAAAAAATCCCATCAAAATCCCATTAAAAACACCAAAATCCCACAAAAATCCCATTAAAATCCCCTTTAAAAGCCCCAAAATCCCACAAAACCTCATTAAAAATTCCACAATTTTTGGGGTAAATTCAAGGGATTTTTGGGCTGAATTCCCGAGGATTTTTAGGCTGAATTCCCGAGATTTTTGGGGTAAATTCCTGGGAATTTCAGGCTGAATTCCTGAGGATTTTGGGCTGAATTCCAGGGATTTTTTGGGGTAAATTCCCGGGATTTTTTCAGGATAAATTCCCGAGGATTTCAGGATAAATTCCCAATGATTTTTGGGATAAATTCCCGGGATTTTGGGC
>NW_026627649.1:0-1982 GCF_030028575.1 Malurus melanocephalus
ATTTATTTCGGTGTTTGATGAATAACCAAAGGGCTGTTCTGTAGGGAATGGGGAGCATTTCCCCCACATCCTGAAGGATTCCTGATTTTAGGGTCAAACAAGGATTGGGAATATCAAGGGAATATCTGAGGAACACCCTGGGATAGAGGGAGCTGTGTCTGTCCATAAAATTTGGGAATGGGTGGGGTTTGAGGATTCTCCCAACCCAAATCAGGATTATGAGATGATTTCCTGATTTCCTGGCTCTTCCGGAATCCTGGAATGGTTTGGGTTGGAAAAGGAGCCTCGAGGTGCGAATCTGGCTTGGAGAGGAGGATTAAATATCAGGGTTTAGGGTGGAGAAACTTTTGAATTCTGCAACTTTTCACGGGCAAACGAGCAGGAGGAAAAAGCTGCGGAACGATGGAGGAATTATTATAATACTATTATAAATAATATATATATATATTATTTATTTATTTATTTATTTATTTATTTATTTATTTATTTATTTATTTATTTAAATTATTATTAAATTTATTTATGTATTAGGAATTATTATAATATTATTATAAGTAATATATATATATAAATAATATATTTATTCATTTATTAATTTATTTATTTTTTTTAAATTTATTTAATTTATTTATTTAATTTATTATTAAATTTATTTATTTATTAGGAATTATTATGATATTATTATAAATAATATATATAAATAATAGATTTATATATTTATTTATTTATTATTAAATTTATTATTAAATTTATTATTAAATTTATTTATTAGGAATTATTATAACATTATTATAAATAATAGATATATAAATAATATAATTATTTATTTATTTATTTATTTATTTAATTAGTTTATTATTAAATTTATTCATTTATTAGGAATTATTATAATATATATAAATAATATTTATATTTATATTTATATTTATATTTATATTTATATTTATATTTATATTTATATTTATATTTATATTTATATTTATATTTATATTTATATTTATAATAATGGGTGGGGTTTGAGGATTCTCCCAACCCAAATCAGGATTATGAGATGATTTCCTGATTTCCCGGCTCTTACGGAATCCTGGAATGGTTTGGGTTGGAAAAGACCCCAAATCCCACCCGGTGCCACCCCTGCCAGGGTCAGGGACATTTCCCAGTGTCCCAGGATGTTCCAAACCCCTCCAGCCCGGCCTGGAACACTTCCACGTTTAATTTTGGGAACAGAAATTTGGGCTTTGCCAACAAACCAGGATTTTCCTTCGTGATGATTTTTTTTTACCCTAAAACCTGGGAAGGTTTTAGTGCCATTTCCCAGGTTGTAATGCCATTTTCCAGGTTTTAGGGCCATTTCCCAAGTTTTAGTGACTTTTCCCAGTTTTTCCCCAGGTTTTAGTGCCATTTCCCAGGTTTTCAGGTCTTTTCCCAAGTTTTAGTGCCTTTTCCCAGGTTTTAGTGCCTTTTCCCAAGTTTTAATGCCATTTCCCAGGTTTTAGGTCCTTTTCCCAGTTTTTTTTTTCCCAGGTTTTAGAGTCATTTCTCAGGTTTTAGTGCAGTTTCCCAGGATTTAGTGCCTTTTCCCAGGTTTTAGGGCCTTTTCCCAGTTTTTAATGCCATTTCCCAAGTTTTAGTGCCATTTCCCAGTTTTTAGTGCCATTTCCCAGGTTTTAGTGCTATTTCACAGTTTTTAATGCCATTTCCCAGGGTTTAGTGCCATTTCCCAGGATTTAGTGCCTTTTCCCAGGTTTTAGGGCCATTTCCCAGGTTTTAATGCCATTTCCCAGGTTTTTGTGTCTTTTCCCAGGTTTTAGAGCCTTTTCCCAGATTTTAGTGCCATTTCCCAGGTTTTCGGGTCTTTTCCCAGGTTTTAGTGCCTTTTCCCAGTTTTTAGTGCCTTTTCCCAGGTTTCAGTGTCTTTTCCCAGGTTTTTTCCCAGTTTTTAGTGCCATTTCCCATGTTTTAGGGCCTTTTCCCAGTTTTCA
>NW_026627649.1:3257-4216 GCF_030028575.1 Malurus melanocephalus
CAGGTCAGGTCCGACAGGGGAAGGGTCTGAACACAGCGGATCCAATCCTGGGGATGGGTTGGAAATGTGGGATCTGTGCCAAAAACCGCTCTGGGAATATCCCATCAGCTCTGAGAAGATTCCACCAGCTCCGAGAATATCCCATCAGCTCCGAGAATATCCCAGAAAACAACCCCAGAAATCAACCCCTGAAATCAACCCCAGAAATCAACCCCAGAAATCAAGCCCAACTGAATCCAAGGACACCTCAGAGCCCCAAAATATGGAAACAGCAGAGAATTGGGGGGGAGCAGTTTGGGGTGGGTGACATCATCACCTGTAAAGATCATTAAAGAATTAACCCCCAAAATGTTAATGAGGCAGAACTGATAAAAGGTGAAGATCTCATGACCCGGTGTCCATTTTGGGTGTAGCCTCAGGAGGAGGCTTTGTCTGTACCAGGGGGCTGTTAGGCCTGGTTTAAAGTTGTGTATTCTCTATCTCGTGACCTGGTGCCCATTTTTGGGTGTAGCCCCAGGAGGAGGCTTTGTCTGTACCGGGGGCTGTTAGGCCTGGATTAAAGCTGTGTATTCTCATTGTAGCCTCAGGAGGAGGCTTTGTCTGTACCAGGGGGCTGTTAGGCCTGGTTTAAAGCTGTGTATTCTCGATCTCATGGCCCGGTGTCCATTTTTGGGCTTTGTCTGTACCAGGGGGCTGTTAGGCCTAGTTTAAAGTTGTGTATTCTCCATCTCGTGACTCGGGGTCCATTTTTGGGTGTAGCCTCAGGAGGAGGCTTTGTCTGTACCAGGGGCTGTTAGGCCTGGTTTAAAGTTGTGTATTCTCATTCTCTTGAGTTAGTCTGGGCTTTGTTTCAGATTAGCCTGACTGATAAGGCACCACCAGCACCCTCTGGGGACACAGGAACCTTTCCCAAAATCCAGCTTTCTCTCCTTTTATCCCCATTTTCCCCTCAGTGCTGG
>NW_026627650.1:0-1100 GCF_030028575.1 Malurus melanocephalus
TTTTCAAAGTCAACTCTCCTGCAGAAGAGGCCCTTGAAAGTTCCACACAGGTATCTGCAGCTTCTGCCATGCAGATCCAGATGCAAACTGTAACCATGCAGTCCATATTCCAGGACAATATCATCCAGTAAAGGTTTATTAGCTGGAGGGACATATTGAATAGTGGCAAAACCCAAAATGCTTCTCTCAAGGTGTTGATTATAATGAAGACTCACCATAACATAAGCAATTTCATTTTTCTCCTTCCAAATCCCTAATAAGAGTTCTGGATCCAGACTGAAGAGCTGGACAAGCTCATCAGCACTGATTGTTACACTACTTTCAGCCAGGTTAGCAAGACAGTATTCAGCAATCAAGGAAAATCGACGAGGTCTGTTCTTGCTSAGAGGTCTGCTTTKGTCAAGAAGCAGTGGTGTAACTCCAAATAGTTTTAGGGTTGACAGGATGTCTAAGTGCGGCCAGACTGCACCATGCCAAAGTATGGTAACAGATGTGTCTTTAAATGATAGGTTTGGGTTCTCGATTATATGCTCATTTCCATTTTTGTCCTTTAGAACAATTGTCCAACTCAAGACAGAGACTCTCATAGCTTCTTTGTTTTTACATGGAAGACCTGTATAAGGATCTAGAAGTTTAACAAGCCGCATTATTCTAGTTTTGAAGACAGATGTTTGTTTGAGGGTGTATTCTTTCTTACAGTATCCAGGCTTTTCATCATGTAGAGCAGCACAGCCCAAAACAGTTTCTGTTTGTTTAGATGTCCTTTTCCAAATTGTCCATTTTGGTTGCATAAAACTGGAATAGAGTTTCAGCCAAATTCCACTGTCATTGGCCTGGTCATGGAAGCGTTTATTCACACAACCAACAGACAACAGGGACACAGCATCCAAACAGGAAAATATCTTCAGCAGTATTTCTGATGGCATGCTCTCAACGCACACATTCGATTTCAGTTTTGTGGTAGGAGCCAAACACAGACTTTTAATTCCAGCATTTATGCTTTCAGGACATTCCCCAGGCTCGGCAGCAAAGGTCCTCAACCTGCCGCGGCCTGTCGCCATGGCCACTGGGCTTCGGGAGACCAGAGGCTTCAAGCCCGG
>NW_026627650.1:3166-4160 GCF_030028575.1 Malurus melanocephalus
GCCTTAAATACCACAGTTTGGCCTTGGAGAACATTCTTTCTTTTCTCCTACGAGGTAAAGACAAGAATCCCTTTCCATCAGCAGTTATATACTGACTGTTTCTTGGGAAAAGACCTTCCACAGCTTAGAGCTGTAAGAACGCTTCTCCTATGATGCTGGATGACAACCGTAATGAGTAGTTTGATCTATGTTAGACTTTCATCCCTGCCCCCTGTGTGTGCAGGAAGGCATCGGGAGGGGGTTGGAGAGGGACGACCTGAGAAAGAGACGGGTTCTCAGAAAGAATAACAGGTGTCTTAAAATGTCCRTTTTTATTTTTCTTCTCCGTGTAAATTTTTCCCTATCTTTGTTCCCCTTCTCAGTGGAAGTGTATTCTTAGTAGTTTTTAGTAATAAATCTATTTTGCAACTGAAGTTATTCAGYCTGTCTGACCATTTTCTGGAGCATATATATATCTTTCTCTCAATTATGTTATGTTATCTAAAAGCCATAAATTTTAGTGTTAATTGGGCTTTTTTGCTCTCCCTTCTGCCTCTCCARTGCGGGGGAGGGAACATCTTTGGGTGCTTTTGGCTTTTGGCCCAGTTCAAACCATGACACAGGGATGTCCCAACTCTGGCAGTTGACCACAAGCCCCTCACTGGGGTGGACCTGTGTGAGCCAAGGGAGACCTGCCCCCAGCACCCCGACCCTGCCCAGCTCCTCCAGCCCTGCCCAGCAATGACACCGTGGTAGAGGATGGCACTTACTCTGGAAGTCTTCCGGTACTTTGGAGGTCTCCCTCTAAAGAGACAGGAAGACTGATGTCCAGCTGGGCTGGGACTGGCCCAAGGGCCCTCCCCAGTGCCCAGAGCAATGCCTCAGCAGTGGGAGTGGGGACCTCTTGGACCCTGACCCAAAGGGTTGACAGCCAAAGCCAGAAACAGTGGGAAGAAAAAGAGAGAGAGGTGGCCAGCAGAGCCAGCAGGGCCAAGGCCAAGGAGCCTCTGCAGCC
>NW_026627651.1:0-1504 GCF_030028575.1 Malurus melanocephalus
TCCCCATTTTCTGTGATCCCGATTTTTCCTCTGGAATCCCCCTGGAATGGGACAAATCCGGTGGGAAAATCCTTGGGACAGCCGGAATTCCTTGGGTTTATTGGGAAAAAAATTCCTTCCTCGGGAAAAATCCCATTTTTAGGGACTTTTAGGGATCCTTTCCTGCTCCTTTTCCCCTCTCCAGGGTTTTTTCCATGGGTTTTCCATCCTTTTCTCCCTCCCCATCCCGGGGTTGATTTCTGCTGGGAATGGGGTTGGATTTCGGATTGGGAATGCCAGGATTTGCGAATTGGGATGGATTTAGGGCTGGATTTGGGGATGGATTTGGTGTGGGAATCCCAGGATTTGCGAATTGGGATGGATTTGGGGCGGGATTTGGGATTGGATTTGGGGCTGGATTTGGGGCTGGATTTGGGGTTGGATTTGGGGCTGGATTTGGCGTTGGGAATCCCAGGATTTGCGACTTGGGATAGATTTTGGGTGGGATTTGGGGTTGGATTTTGGGCTGGATTTGGGGTTGGGAATCCCAGGATTTGCTGACAGCTGCGGTTGGATTTGGGGATGGCTTTGGGGTTGAGAATCCCAAATTTACTGCTGGAGATGGATTTGGGGTGGGAATCCCAGGATTTGCCAATGGGGTTGGATTTGGGGCTGGATTTAGGGCTGGATTTGGGGTTGGGAATCCCGGGATTTACAAATTGGGATGGACTTGGGGTTGGATTTGGGATTGGATTTGGGATTGGATTTGGGGTTGGATTTGGGATTTGGGGTTGGATTTTAGGCCTGGATTTGGGATTGGGAATCCCAGGATTTGCAAATTGGGATTGGATTTGGGGTTGAATTTAGGGCTGGATTTGGGGTTGGATTTGGGGTTGGATTTGGGGTTGGATTTGGGGCTGGATTTGGGGCTGGATTTGGGGCTGGATTTGGGGMTGGATTTGGGGTTGGATTTGGGGATGGATTTGGGGTTGGATTTGGGGATGGATTTGGGATTGGGAATCCCAGGATTTGCCAATGGGGATCGATTTAGGGCTGGATTTGGGATTGGATTTGGGATTGGGAATCCCGGGATTTGCTGAGAGCTGGGGCTGGATTTGGGGTTGGATTTGCGATTTGGGATTGGATTTGGGATTTGGGGTTGGATTTGGGGCTGGATTTAGGGCTGGATTTGGGGTTGAGAATCCCAGGATTTGCCAATGGGGTTGAATTTGGGGTTGGATTTGGGGATGGATTTGGGATTGGATTTGGGGCTTGATTTGGGGTTGGATTTGGAATTTGCTAACCGTTCCCATTCCCGTTCCCGCAGATGAGGATCTCATCAAGTATGGCTGGCCTGAGGACATCTGGTGGGTGTTGGAACTTCCCTGGAAAAATGGGAATCCAGGGATCCTTTTTTTTTCCCCTTTTCCCCCTTTTTCCCCTTTTTTCCCCTTTTCCCCTCTAACCTTTAATCTTTCCCTTTTTCCCTTTTCCTTTTCCCTTCCCCTTTTTCCCCTTTTCCCCC
>NW_026627651.1:2654-3877 GCF_030028575.1 Malurus melanocephalus
GGAAATTCCCAGAAAATCCCCAGAAATCCTCAGGAAAGGGCCGTGTTCCACCCCTGAATCCCGGGAAATCCCAAGGAAATTCCTGGGAAATCCTCAGGAAATTCCTGGAAATCCCTGGGAAATCCTCAGGAAATCCCTGGAAATTCCCGGGAAATCTCCAGGAAATCCCTGGGAAATCCCTGAGAAATTCCTGGGAAATTCCAAAAAAATCCCCAGGAAATCCCTGGGAAGGGCTGTGTTCCATCCCCAAATCCCAGGAAATCTTTGGATAATCCTTGGGAAATTGCTAGGAAATTGCTGGGAAAATCTCTGGGAAATCCCTGGGAAGGGCCGTGTTCTATCCCTGAATCCCAGGAAATCTTTGGGAAATTCCTGGAAAATCTCTGGAAAATCTCTGGGAAATCTCCGGGAAATCCCTGGGAAATCCACAGGAAATCCATGGGAAATCCCTGGGAAATCGCTGGGAAATTCCCTGAAAATTCTCAGAAAATCCCCATGAAATCCTTGGGAAAGGGCCATGTTCCACTCCTGAATCCCAGGAAATCCCCTGGGAATCTCTGGAAAATCCCAGGAAATCCCCGGGAAATCCCTGGGAAATTGCTGGGAAATCTTTGGGAAATGCCTGGGAAATCTCCAGGAAATCCCTGGGAAATTCCTTTTAAGGAAATCTTTGGGAAATCTTTAGGAAATCCTTGGGAAATTCTTGGGAAATTCCTGGAAAATCCCTGCGAAGGGCCATGTTCCATCCCTGAATCCCAGGAAATTTCCAGGAAATCATTGGAAAACCCCTGGGAAATCTCCCATTTTTTCCTTGTTTTCCTGCTTTTTCCTGCTTTTTTCTCACTTTTTTCCCATTTCCCCCCACTTTTTTCCCATTTTCCTACTTTTTTCCCTTTTTTCCTGCTTTCTACCCACTTTTTTCCCATATTTTCTCACTCTCCCACTTTTTTCCCATTTTTCCGCCATTTTTCCCGCTTTTTCCCATTTTTCCCCATTTTCTCCATTTTTCCCACTTTTTCCCATTTCCCCCCATTTCCCCCATTTCCCCCTTTTTTCCCCCCTTTTTTCCCCTTTTTTTCCCCATTTTTCCCATTTTTTTCCCATTTTTCCCTATTTCTCCTCCACTTTTTCCCAATTTTTCCCATTTTCACAGGCTGCAAGATGAACAATGTGACCGTGGTTTACACCCCCTGGAGCAACCTCCGGAAAACTCCGGACATGGA
>NW_026627652.1:0-787 GCF_030028575.1 Malurus melanocephalus
GGGAGCCCAGGAATTGGGAAGGTGAGCAGGGGKGAGCGGGGCTCACTCACGGTGTAGAGCAGCAGCACAGACACGAACTGCACCAGGCTGTACAGGGCCATGTACTTGAAGATGCCGAAGGAGGTGACCAAGGAGCAGCGGCCCTCCCTGCGGGCACATGGGGTCACCCTGCGGCCACCACGGCACCTCTGCCCGGGGGCGGTGGCGTTGCCGGGGGTCCCCGCTCACCGGATGACCCTGGGCACGCACTCGATGGTGGCCACGCGCGATGTGAAGGGCGAGGCCACCGACGCCTCGGCCTCGGACAGGGAGATGCCCACGTCAGCTGCCCGCAGCGCCCCGCAGTCGTTGGCGCCGTCCCCGCACATCCCCACGCAGTAGCTGTGGGAGGGGACCCCAAATCCCTCAGGGAACTGGGAAAGCCGGCCCTGAGCAGCCGTGGGTCCCAAATCCCTCAGGAAACTGGGAAATCCTGCCCGGAGCAGCCATGGGTCCCAAATCCCTCAGGGAATGGGAAAAGCCCACCCAGAGCAGCCGTGGATCCCAAATCCCTCAGGGAATGGGAAAAACCTCGCCTGGCGTGGGGAGCAGCCCTGGGTCCCCGTTCCAGACCCTGCAGAAGGGGGCTCAGGGCAGGGGGCTCAGCTGGGGATGTTCCCAGTGTCTCTCAAGGGAAACCTTTCTGTAATTCTGGGATCAGCCCTGGAATCCCTCCATCYATCCATCCMTCCCTCTGTCCATCTCTCTCTCTGTCTGTCTGTCCCTCCATCCCTCTGTCCATCCCCCC
>NW_026627652.1:3046-5903 GCF_030028575.1 Malurus melanocephalus
GGGGGGGGAAAAAAGATTCGGGGAAAACAACGGATCCGGGGGAAAACAGATTGGGGGAAAATAATGGATCCGGGGATAAACAGATCGGGGAAAAAACAGATCCGGGGAAAACAACAGATCTGAGGGAAAACAGATCAGGGGAAACAACGGATCCGGGGAAAACAGATCGGGGGAAAAAACAGATCCGGGGAAAAAGACGGATCCGGGGGAAAACAGATTGGGGGAAAATAATGGATCCGGGGGAAAACAGGTCCAGGGAAAACAACAGATCTGAGAGAAATAATAGATCCCAGGAAAACAGATCCAGGGAAAAATGGAACCAGGGAAACAACGGATCTGGGGAAACAACAGATACGGGGAATAAACAGCTCAGGGAAAAACAAAAAAAAAGGGAAATGGTAGATCTGGGAAAATGACAGAACCAGGGAAACAACGGATCCAGGGAAAATAACAGATTCAGGGAAACAATGGATCAAGGGAAAAAACAATGACAGGGAAACAACAGATCCAGGGAAAAACAGATCCAGAGAAATCAATGGATCCAGAGAAATCAACTGATCCAGGGAAACAATGGATCTGGGGAGAAACAAATCTAAGGAATCAATGGATCCAGGGAAAAACAGATCCAGGGGAAAAAAAAAAAAAACAGATCTGGAGAAAGAACAGATCCGGGGGAAACAACGGATCCAGGGAAAAAACAGATCCTGGGAAAAACAGTGACAGGGAAACATCAGATCCGGGAAAATAACAGATCCTGGGAAATGACGGATCCAGGGAAAAACAACGGATCCCAGGAAAACAATGGATCTGGTGAAACCATGGATCCAGGGAAAAAACAACAGATCCAGGGAAACAATGACTTCCAGGAAAACAATGGATCCAGGGGAAAAACAGTGCCAGGGAAACAACGGATCTGGGAAAAACAATGGATTCTGGGAAAACAATGGATCCAGGGAAAAAAATGGATCCAGGAAAAACTGCTCCAGGAAAAACCAGATCCAGGGAAAACTGCTCCCCGGAAAACAACGCCTCCCAGGGAAACAACAGATCCAAGGAAAACAGTGCCAGGGAAAAAGTAGATCCAGGGAAACCAACCCAAACAGTGGTGGGATTCTGAGATCACCAGGACTGTGGGGACAGCTGGACTGGAGAGACCCCACCCCTCAGACACCGGGAAAAACCCCCACCCTGGGATGGCCTGGGATGGAATTCCCAGAGCAGCTTTGGGATCCCCAGGAGTGTCCGAGGNTGGCCGAAGCTCAGCGCTGCGGGTTTGTCACGCCCGGGCGGCGCCGCCGTCACCGCGATCACGGCCTCGCCGGGCTCCAGCATGCGGCACCCCCGCGCCACGCTCAGTGCCGTCAGCAGGTCATCGCCTGCCGGGAAACACCGGGATGATCGGAAACGGGAACGGGAACCATCGGGAACGGGAATGGAACAGGGATGGGGATGGAAATGGGGACAGGGATGGGAACCATTGGGAACGGGAATGGAACAGGGACGGGGATGGAAATGGGGACAGGGATGGGAACCATTGGGAACGGGAATGGAACAGGGACAGGGATGGAAATGGAAACGGGAACGGGAACCATCGGGAACGGGAATGGAACAGGGATGGGGATGGAAATGGGGACAGGGATGGGAACCATCGGGAACGGGAATGGAATAGGGACGGGGATGGAAACGGGGACAGGGATGGAAACGGACACTGGGATGGGGATGGAAATGCGGACAAGGACAGGAACAGGGATGGGGATCATCAGGAATGGGGATGGAAATGCGGACAGGAACGGGAACAGGGATGGGGATCATCGGGAATGGGGAGGGAAATGGGGACAGGGACGGGAACAGGGATAGGGATTATCGGGAATGGGGATGGAAACGGGGACAGGGACGGGAACAGGGATGGGGATGGGGATGGGAACGGGGACAGGGATGGGAACGGAAACAGGGATGGGGACAGGAACAGGGATGGGGATCATTGGGAATGGGGATGGGAACGGGGACAGGGATGGGAATGGAAATGGGGATGGGGATGGGAACGGGGATAGAAACAGGGACGGAAACAGGGATGGGGATGGAAATGGGAACCATTGGGCATGGGAATGGGAACAATCAGGAGCAGGAACAGGCATGAATGGGAATGGGAATGGAGACAGAAACAGGGACGGGATGGGGACAGGAACGGTCAGGAACAGGAATGGGAACAGTCGGGAACAGAATGGGAGTGGTCTGGAACGAAATCTGGCGATGGCAAGGCCCAGGGGAGCAGCTCCAACTGGCCATCGTCCCCTCCCCCGGCCGTGTCCCCTCTCCCGGCTGTGTCCCCTCCCCCAGCTGTGTCCCCTCTCCAGCCATGTACCCTCTCCCGGCCATTGTGGCCATGGGGGGTTTTCCCCCGTGCTGGTGGGATCCTGGAGGATTCTGGGCAGGATTCCCAGGGGGTTCCTGGGGGTTCCTGGGTAATTCCTGGGGGATTGATTCCAAATGGGATTCTGGGCAGGATTCCTGGTGGATTCCTGGGGGATTCCCAGTGGGATTCCTGGGGGATTCCTAGTGGGATTTCTGGTGGATTTCTGGTGGATTCCTGGCAGGATTCCTGAAGAGATTCCTGGGTAATTCCCGGGTAATTCCTGATGGGATTCCTGATGGGATTCTGGTGGATTCTGGGCAGGATTCCTGGGATGGGATTCCTGGGTAATTCCTGATGGGATTTCCGGGCACAATTCCCCGTGGATTCCAGTGGATTCCTGGTGGATTCCCAGCGGAAGAGCTCTCCCCTCCCGGCCTCCCCCAGTCCCATCCCCATCCCCAGCCCACTGTCCCCAGGGTCACCTGTGACCATGACGGGCCGGAC
>NW_026627653.1:0-1592 GCF_030028575.1 Malurus melanocephalus
TTCCATTCTTTTTTTCTTTTTACTTTTCTTCTTTTTTTCTTCCTTTTATTTTCCTCTAGAGAATAAATGGATCCATTGCATGCTACACAACTGTTTGCATTGGCAGACCTACTGGGATGATGTGGGGAAAAGAATGACAGGGAGACAGGGGCAGAAGGAAAGCCAAAAACTTCCAACTTTTGGAGGTTTGTCTCAAAGAAAAGGAAAAAAAAAATAACAAACCTCTAAGCATCTAGCAAAAACATTAATCACGTTTCCAAAATCCTCTTATGTGGAACTACTTGCTACAGGATTGTTAAACCATGGAATGAAAGCAGTTTTACTTTCTCAGACAACTTTTTACACTCATATCATGCATTCCTCAGTACAACCCCACTCAGCATCTAATTGCTCTCAGCTTGACAGATACAAACACAAAGTGAACTTTGGATTAAAAAATCAGCTAAAAATTAGTTTCTACATTAATAACACAATTTCTACTATATCAATTTCTGCAGTTTTGCCTAGAGGGAATTGAAAGACCAGCAATATCTTTCTTCTCTGAGATGTTTGTCCTTCCTACCCACAATCTGTAAAGAAGATGTGCTGCTCGTACCAAATCTTCCACCATTATACAACAAGAAGGCATTTTGCTAAGAAATTTAATCCCAGAAAAGGTGATTTATTAAACAGAACTTCTCTTTACGGTGGCAGCAAAGTAAAAACAGTGTGGATGGAAGCAGCAGTTAAACTAATGGAAAACATTCCATAACGTGTTGTTTGCAGTTTATTAGCAAAACACCTCCAAACTTTCATTTCTGCTGGAACAAGAGGGGCTCCCTCACTATCTGACAGGAGCAAAGGAACCTCATCTCTGCCTTCAGAGAGCAAAAGTTGACAAAAGGTCCTGCACACCCTTCTTTAAGAAATAAGTAAGTTATACTTATATTGCAGTCTGAAGTCCACCAGTGAATGCAAAGGATGAGACAGATAAAGCTTTATCACTTTCTAATCTTAATTGTGAAGTGCTAACGAAGGATTAATGGATATTTTAMATGTGGTTACTGATAACTATTATGGTTGTTTTTCCTATCATCTTCAAAAGGAGTTCAAGAAGTGATAAATCAGACTTACAAGCTATCTGCAAGTCTACTGAGCTTTATGAAAATATTACTGAAACCTCAAATTAGTTTCTTATTACAGTACTTCATGCAGCTTGACTTAAATTCAAAAGTTTTTAGCAGAAAGATACTAATTTGGGGGTATTTTAAATGCTAAATCAAATTTATTTGGATGGGAATTGGATCTATGTATCTTCTGGGCAGCTCTGAAAGTCTCAGCCTATTTACTTGGGACCACTAGGAGACAGGCAATTTTTTAATTACAGTGTGAGAAAAGGTCCTTTTAAATAGGCTATTTTTTAAAAAGGTATTTTAAAAAAATTCATTTTACTTTGCTAGACTGTTCATTGCTGCACATTAAGAGACAGCTGCTTGTGAGTGAGAAAGTGCAGTCAGTGCATTAATAAAGCCACCTTTCAGATGGTTAAATTATGTCTTTGGAAATACAAATGAATGTTTTTATCCTTTAAAAAGGAAAAAAAAAAGAAAAAA
>NW_026627653.1:3552-4551 GCF_030028575.1 Malurus melanocephalus
ACATGTGCTTGGCAAATTCCATATGAGACCTTGCTTCTCCAAAATAAGGACACTGGGATTTGCACAAGCATCACTACAGCCAAGAATATTTCTCCCTGCTATTTGGGGAAATTTCAGATATTTGTTCCTCCTGAGTACTAAATCATGTGGATTTTGGAGACTATTAGTTTTTCCAAAAAGTGTGATGTGAAATGTTTTGTCTCCAAGTCTTTGGTAGTCTGAAAAACTCATTGTCCTCAAAGTGCTTTGTAATGGGTGGAGAACTTGGATGCTGTGCTACTCTCAATGTTAACTGAATGGTTGTGCTATAAAAACCTTTCTTTTTCTTTCTTCCAWTCAGATGAGATTCTCTGAGGACATTTAAGAGTGCTATTTTATTATCTTTCAGTGTTTCTGTTGGAGGCACTCAAAAAATATATTGATTAGCACTTACCCTGAGATGATGTGAGCCCTTGACCTCTGCTGCAACTTCCCTCATGGAGTACACAGTTCATTTCTGCACATGTACAACCTTTAGCTTTGAGTTCAATTTTTTAAAAAAAAAAAAAAAAAAAAAAAAAAAAAAAAAAAAAAAAAAAAAAAAAAAAAAAAAAACCCAAAACAAAAGAAAACCCACTCAAAACAAACAAACAAAACCACAAAAAACCAAACCAACAATTAAAAAAAACACCAACAAATAAAAAACCCACCCCAACTTCAGTAATAATTCTTCTACTCCTACACATATTTAATATATAAATGTATATAAATATATGCATATAAATATATAAAATACATAAATAAATACAGTTTTGTGTCTACTTTTAAAACAGTGATCAGTGCCTATTAGATAAAGGCTGTTTAACAACAAGAAGGAAATACTCATAGGCAGCAAGAGATTAAAAAAACAGGATTGTACTTCAGCTCTTCAGCTATTTTCAGTTTGCCAGCATTATTTCTGGATCTCCTGATTTCACACCTTCAGCATTAGTTCCATTTAAAGTGTGCAGTGTTGCAAAC
>NW_026627654.1:0-973 GCF_030028575.1 Malurus melanocephalus
ACTTCTGGCCACATTCCCATTCCACACTGCACGCCTGGGCAACTTGCTGAGCACAAGCACCCGTTTTCCCCTCTTCCCCTGTGCCCTGCGCAAACTGGACACCAAAAGAAAGCCTGAGTTTTAGAATATATTATTTATTTACTTAACAAAGAAAGGAGAAGTAAGAAAAAAAAAAGGATCTTGAGGAGCTACGTCGAGTTAAAATCCCTGCTGGCTCATGTGGCCCCAGCAGAGAGCAGAGAGATCAGCTCGCTGCAGGGCGCCAACAGTGCAGGCAGCCACAGCCCCACAGATGAGGCTGTGCCATCCATGGGCTCCCAGCTCAGGGCCAGAGCAGCCTGGAGAAGAGCCCGCACAGCCCTGTGAAGGGACCAGAGTGTGGGACATGGGCTGGAGCCCCTGATTGCAGCGCTGGGAAGGGACACAGCTGCCAGACCCAGGCACTGAGCACCGTGCCCAGGGGGCTTCTCCAGGCTGAGGGTGGAGCTCCCAGGCCATCCTTACCAGGGGCTCACCAAACTTTAACAGCTGCATCTTCTTCACCAACATTTGGAGATCCCTTCTCTTTAGGAGCTCAGCTGCAGAAATCACCATTTCCCAAGGAACTTGGAGAGCAGCAGAAATCCAGAGATGATGCCTCAGCCCAGGGCACAAGACCCTTGTTCCCTTGCCAAGGCCCTGAGGAGGCTGCAGCCCTGCAGAGCCCCCTGTGATGGGGACAGCAGCAGCCCTCAAGTCCTCACCTTTGCCACACGTGGCTCCTGGAACTCTCTGGAGGAAGAGYGGGACMAGGCTGTGGCGYACTTGTGCCTCGACATTATCTCCAGGATGCTGTCACTGTCTTTAATGCAGTGCAGGCACTTCAGAACCTGAAAGGCACAGAGCGCTGACAGGGGACCCAGCCAGCAGGAGCCCGGAATCGCACAGGGCTGGGCCCAGGCAGCAGCACAGGGCACGGGCAGCGTCCCAGGCA
>NW_026627654.1:3363-4553 GCF_030028575.1 Malurus melanocephalus
CTTGGAGGGCAGATGGCATCCTGCTGAGCGCCCAGGAGGGAAGGCATGGTGGGCGAGCGAGAGTTGGCGATGGCAAAAATACAGGCAGGCTGGAGCCGGGGAATAAAGGACCCCTCAGCAGCAAGCCCAGCAGCAGTGAGTAACAAAGAGCAAAAAAACCCAGCCACACACAGAGACAGAAGACCACCCCGAACTTCAGGTGAGCAAAGTCCCCCCYAAAACTCTGCACCGCAAAGTCCAGCTCTATAAAGTCCAGCTTTCTCAAGTCTCATGATGCAGCTGATTTTYATACTCCCTGGTTCTTCCTAAAGTCTGCCTGCTGACCAGGAGACCATTGGTCTAATCCAACCTTCTTCCATTGGTGGAGCCCTTCTACCATCTGATTGGAAAAATGTCTCTGGGGAGAGCAGTGTCTCCAGGTGCCCATGTGAGGTGTTGCCAGGCGAAATCCCCCCAGAGACAAGGCTTCACCCATCTCCTGTTTACCTCCTGCAGGCTGCATGTATGCACCCTTTCCCCCACACGCCTCTGACAAGCAGTGTTGASTCAAACCAAGATTAAAATGGCTCCTSTTATTCTCCAAAGCAGCAGGAGCTCTGATTTAGAATTTTCAGCTCATATGAYCTGATAAAGGAGCTGCTCAGAYATCATTGGCAGAAATCAGTTATTTAGGGCCAAGGAGGAGTTGGAGTTTTTCACTGATGTGCCCAGAGCTTTCTCCAGAGAAGACATAGCAAAGAAGATGGTAATGGAGAGGTAGAAAAACTCTCCTGTTTCTTAAAACACTCCTTTCTCCCCAAGCCAAGCTTCCAGTTGTCACTCACTTGGTCASTTCACTTGAACTGTCCTACAACAACCCAGGGAGGCAGAGAGGACCCTGCTGGTCCCTGTGCTGATTTAAAGCTTCCTGCACACTGCAGCCAAATAAATTATGAAGCACAGCAAGAAAAGACAGATCTACCCTTGCTCAGTGGCCCAACACCATCACAGAAAGCCTTGGGAAGGTGTCAGGAGTGGGGATGAGGCACAGGGCCAAGGGCATGTGATGCAGGTGGCCAAGGCACAGCAACATGCAAAAGTAAAAACTGATAAAAGGAATTGGTATTTTCATTTTGTCCTGATGCCATTTGCCTGCATGGGTGGACATGTCATTGTGATGTCACAGAGTCATGGATGGTGACATCACTGAG
>NW_026627655.1:0-1032 GCF_030028575.1 Malurus melanocephalus
GGGTTTTTTCATTGGGAATTTTTCCTTTGGGATTTTTCCTTTGGGATTTTTTGTTGGAATTTTTTTGGGTTTTTTTTCTGTTTGGGGTTTTTCTTTGGGATTTTTTTTTCTTGGGGATTTTTTTTCTTTGGGATTTTTTGAGGAATATCCTGGATTTTTTTCTTCAGGATTTTTTCTTTGGATTTTTTTCTTTGGGATTTTTCCTTTGGGATTTTTTTGGGGATTTTTTTCTTTCGGGTTTTTTTGGGATATTTTCTTGGGGTTTTTTAATCGGGATTCTTTCTTTGGAATTTTTCTTGAAATTTTTTCTTGAAATTTTTTCTCTGGGATTTTTTCTTTGGGATTTTTCGTTGGAATTTTTTTCTTTGTTTTTTTTTCTGTTTGGGGTTTTTCCTTTGGGATTATTTTCTCTTTGGGATTTTTCCTTTGGGATTTTTTCTTGGGGATTTTTTTCTCTTTGTGATTTTTTCTTTGGGATTTTTTTGGGGAGTATTGTGGAATTTTTTATTGGGGATTTTTTCTTTGGGATTTTTGGGGATTTGTTTTGGGGATTTTTCCTTTGGGATTTTTTTATGTGATTTTGTTTTTTCTTTTTTGACTTTTTTTCCCTGGGATTTTTTTCTTCGGGAATTTTTCCTTGGGGTTTTTCCTTTGGGATTTTTTTTGGGATTTTTTAATTGGGATTTTTTCTTTGGGATTTTTTCTTTGGGATTTTTTTCTTTGGGATTTTCTCCTTGGGATTTTTTGGGGATTTTTTGGGATTCCCACTCACCGGAGATGAGCTCATCCAGATCCACCTGCTGGGCCTGCTCCTCGTCCATGTGCAGCACCAGAAACCCTAAAACAGGAATTGTGGGGTCACCGTTGGGATTGGGATCCACCACCCTCCCATCAGGGAATTTTAAAAAAAAATCCCCTAAAAACACCAAAATTATCCCAAAAATCCCACTCAAAATACCCCAAAAACCATCTCCAGGAGGAAAATTCCACAAAAATTACAAAATTATCCCAAATATCCCATCCAAAATATCC
>NW_026627655.1:1478-2666 GCF_030028575.1 Malurus melanocephalus
GTGACCCCAAGAGGGGACAGGACCTGGGTCCAGGAATGGGGACACTGGAGACCCAAAACCCCTAAAATTACCCTCAAAATTGTCAAAAATTACTCCAAAACCACCCTAAAAATATGCTAAAACTTCCTTGGGAACTCTCAGGACCGATGTCACCCCTTGGGGACAAAAGCCACCACTGTGACCCCAAAAGGGACAGAACAAGTTTGGATTGGGGACAAGATTGGGGTCACCAGAGACTCCAAAATCTCCAAAATTACCCCAAAAAAAGCAACAAAAATCTCCCAAAACCACCCCAAACCCTTTTGGGGACCCCCATGACCGATGTCACCCCTTGGGGACAAAAGCCACCACTGTGACCCCAAAAGGGACAGAACAAGTTTGGATTGGGGACAAGTTTGGGGTCACCAAAGACCTAAAAACCCCCAAAATTACCCCATAAAAAGCATCGAAAATCCCGGAAAATGCCCCAAAATCACCCCAAACCCTCTTGGTGACCCGGTGACCGATGTCACCCCTTGGTGACAAAAGCCACCACTGTGACCCCAAGAGGGGACAGGACAAGTTTGAATTGGGGATAAGTTTGGGGTCACCAGAGACTCCAAAACCTCCAAAATTACCCCATAAAAAGCATCGAAAATCCCGGAAAATGACCCAAAATCACTCCAAACCCTCTTGGTGACCCACATGACCGATGTCACCCCTTGGGGACAAAAGCCACCACCGTGACCCCATAAGGGGACAGAACAAGTTTGGATTGGGGACACCAGAGACCCAAAAACCTCCAAAATTACCCCCAAAAAAGCATCAAAACCCTGAAAAGTCCCCCAAAACCACCCCAAACCCTCTTGGGAATCCCCATGACCGATGTCACCCCCTTGGTGACAAAAGCCACCACTGTGACCCCAAAAGAGGACAGGACCTGGATCCAGGAATGAGGACACAGGAGGCCCAAAAACCTCCAAAATTACCCCAAAAAAGCATCAAAAATCCCAGAAAATCACCCAAAACCACCCCAAACCCTCTTGGGAACCCCCAGGACCGATGTCACCCCTTGGGGACAAAAGCCACCGCTGTGACCCCAAGAGGGGACAGGACCCAGGTCCAAGAATGGGGACACCAGAGACCCAAAAACCTCAAAATTACCCCAAAAATGGTCAAAAATTACCCCAAAACCACCCCAAAAATATC
>NW_026627656.1:0-268 GCF_030028575.1 Malurus melanocephalus
CTGGGGCACTGTCCTGGCTCTGCCCCTGCCAGCTCCCTGTGCCTCAGCCCCTCCCTGCCGGGCATCTGCGAGCCTGGCAAGTCCTTGGCTTAGTGTAAGCAGCGCTCACTGAGCCATCGGGGTGTTATCAGCAGCATTCTCATCCYGAGCACAAACACAGCTCKCAAACAGCTCCTGGGAAGAAAATTTACTCAGTGCCAGCCCAAGTCAGGACACCAACACACAGGAGGTGTTTTGTTGCTCCCTGCTCAGCTCCCACCAGCAAAGC
>NW_026627656.1:1375-4539 GCF_030028575.1 Malurus melanocephalus
ACCTCCCCATGCCAGTGCCTGGATCCCCAGAATGAGCAGTGTAAGGACAGGGGCACATCTCAGCTGGCACAGCCTTCATGGGTGGTTGTGTGACCGCTCTCACTCGGCTCAGTCCTTGCCACAGGAAACTCCCTTCTTATCTCTTCTTATCTTTTATTCAGTCCTTAAAAAATCTGTGAAAAGGCAGCTCGGGGCCGAGTGAGGCAGCAGAGCAGGGGTTTCACAGGTCCTTGGCACAGCCTCTACCCCAATTCTGAGAGCAAAAGCTTTGAACCTCAGCTGCTTTGGATGTTCTTCCTATGGCATTTCAGAGCCCGAGATCCCGGCTTTGTTACGCTGCCATGCTGGAGCGCAGAGGGATTTGCTGAGAACTGACCCTGTCAGGACTGCAGCAGCTTCATTCTGATTTAGTCAGTGCTTCTAGGATCCCACCTTTTCCCTACCAAAGGTCATTCAGTCTTAAACAAATAAAAGATTAGGAAATATTTCCCCAGCATAAGAGTGTTGTGTGCTTGATTCTGTCTCTGTTCAGAGAGGCAGGATTGGTGCATTGTCAAACTCACTCAGGGCTGAGTTGTAAATCCAACAAGATGCAAATAGGAAATTCGGTGTCAAGAAGGGCTCAGTCTTTCAACACAAAAACCATCACCACTTCATTGACAAAACAGAAACTAGYTCAACACTGGAGACCTGAGTGTGCAGATTGGGTGTAGGGTGTGTCACCAACTGACTCACTGCTCTGTCCCCCAACAGTCACTGCCAAGTGAGGAAAACYGCTCAGGAATGCCAGGGGAGGCTGGGCTGAGAGTTTGGGATCAGAGCAGCGTGGAGTGACCCGGGTGGGGCAGAGCCCAGAGCCACACGGGCACCAGAGGTGACAAAAATCACTGTGCAGCCCAGGACAGCCCAGCACACGGTCTGTGCCCGAGTGTCGGTGCCCATGGCCGGTGCGAGGGGGGACAACAGCGGGTTCAACACGCACAAACACGCACAAACACACACAAACACGCACAAACACACACACACACGCACAAACACACACACACACGCACACAAACACGCACAAACACGCACAAACACGCGCAAACACGCGCAAACACACACACACAAACACGCACAAACACACATACAAACACACACACACACAAACACACACACACAAACACACACAAACACACACACACACACAAACACAAACACACATACAAACACACACACACACAAACACACACTAACATACGCACACACAAATACACTCAAATACACACACACAAACACACGCGGGCGGGTCATGTATGTAAAGCACATGTATGTAAATATCCCGCCCGCACTCCCCACTGGGAGATATGCAAATATGCAGGGTGGAAGGACCAATGGCGTGGCGAAGCGGCGGCGGGATGTAAATGAGTCCGTTATGTGATGGTGACGGGGCGGAGCCACCGCGGCTCCCGGGGGACACCGGGAGGGGACACGGGGGGTACCGGGAGAGGACACGGGAGGGGACACGGCAGCGGACAGGCCGTATGGCCCGGGGCATTGCGGGAAGAACCGGGGACACCGCGGGGTAGGGGCGTCCCGGGCGAACGGGGAGGAGATGGGAGAATGGGAATGCCCGGGGGTGCAGCGGGGCTATCGGGGCGCACCGGGGAGCTCCGGGCGGATCGGGGATCGGGGCGGACCGGGGAGCTCCGGGCGGATCGGGGATCGGGGCACATCGGGGAAATCCGGGATCACAGCACACCGGGAAATCCGTGCGCACCGAGGCGCTCCGGGGGCACCGGGGGCTATCGGGGCGCACCGGGAGCGTGCGGCGGGGCCCGGAGCTCGCARCGCCGCCCTCCCGCACCGGAGCTGTCCCCGCACCGGAGCCCCACCCCAAACCCAGGCCCGGTGCCCCKTCCCGCCACTCGCCGGCCCCGGCAGCGCCACTCACCGAGGGACCGGCCACCGGCACCGGCACCGGCAGCGCCCGCTCGCCCTCAGGCTCCGCCGCTCWGCGAAGTTTCGTTTCTCCGCCGAGCCGCCAACTTTCGTTTCTGCAGTCACGGTCTCCGCCCAGCTCAGCCCCGGCCCGGCCCGGCCAATCCCGGTCCCGGCCMCCGCCCCCGGGCGGCTCTCGCCGGGTCTCGCCCTGTCCGGCCCCTCCATCCCGCCGGGCATCCCGGGGACCGGCCCCGGTRCCCCCCGAGCATCCCCCACCCATCACCCAGTGCGGGTGCCCCCGGCCCGCAGGGGCACAGGACGAGCCCGGCAGCAGCAGCGGGGAGCGCTGGTGATTTAGGGGAGAACAAATCGAGCTGGACCCGACAATAAAAAGCGGATTGAACGGTCAGAACCCAAAGAACAAAAAGCGGATTGAACGGCTGGAGCCCCGCTCCGGATTCAACCAGCACCGAGCCGAAGACGCGCTCCCATCAGCTCTGAGCTGCCCTAGAGCTCGCACAAATTTGAGCAGACATATTCCTACCAACCAGCCCTTTTTACCTCCATACCTTTATTTTCCCCCTCCCAACAGCCCTGAGCTGCCCTAGAGCTCGCACAAGTTCGAGCACAGACATATTCCTACCAAGCCGCCCTTTTTACCCCCATACCTTTATTTTCCCCCTCCCAGCAGCCCTGAGCCACCCTAGAGCTCGCACAAATTTGAGCACAGACATATTCCTACCAAGCCGCCCTTTTTACCCCCATACCCCTATTTTCCCCCTCCCAGCAGCCCTGAGCTGCCCTAGAGCTCGCTCTGTTCGAGCACAGACATATTCCTACCAACCAACCCTTTTTACCCCCATACCCCTATTTTCCCCCTCCCAGCAGCCCCAGGGTGCAGCGAGGAACTCACCACTGACCGCTCAGCTCCGGAGCAGCCCTGGCAAGTGTGTGCTCCCGGGCACCTCTGCTGCCCGTGCAAAATCCACAGCACCGCCCATGAACTGCCCACAACGTGCCCTGGGGCTTAGATCACCCGCACAGCCCCAGCCTGCTTTCAGTTTCTTTTCCCTGGCATGCTCAGCAGCACCTAGAAGATAATTTCCCCTTCCCACACAAAAGGAAAAGGCTTTCCCTCAGGAAAGCAGAGATCACGCTGACTCATTAACAATTTCTGCTTTATTACACACTCTGTGYCCGGTGCTGACCGAAGGCTGTTTAGGAAAAGCGAATTCCCAACC
>NW_026627657.1:0-1099 GCF_030028575.1 Malurus melanocephalus
TCCTGCGCATGGACCGCGCCCCCCATCTTCGGCTGGAGCCGGTGGGGAGGGGTCTCCAAACAGGGGGAGGGGTCTGGGGGTGACAGGGAGGTGACACGGATGTCCCCAGGGCGGATTTGGGGACGGGTCCTCTTCCCCTGCGCATGGACCGCGCCCCCCATCTTCGGCTGGAGCCGGTGGGGAGGGGTCTCGGACCGGGGGGAGGGGTCTCGAACCCGGGGGGAGGGGTCTGGGGGTGACAGGGAGGTGACACGGGTGTCCCCAAGGAGGTGTTGAGGTGACAGCAGTGTCCCCAGGGTGGGTTTAGGGTCACACGGGTGTCCCCAGCACTGTCAGACGCTCCGGGGGTGATCCCGGGGGTCCCCAGGGTGGGTCTGGGGGTGACACCCCGAGGTCCCCAAGGGTCCCCCAGACCCGGAACATTCCCGGTCATTTTTGGGGTGTCCCCTCTGACCCCTCGGTGTCCCCTCCCCCAGGTACTGACAGAGCCGGGGGTCCCCAAGATGGGTCTGGGGGTGACACCCCGAGGTCCCCAAGGGTTCCCCAGACCCGGAACAATCCCGGTCATTTTTGGGGTGTCCCCTTTGTCCCCTCTGACCCCCCCAGTGTCCCCCCCTCCCCAAATGGGTGACCCGGAGGTCCCCAGGGTGGGGCCGGGGGTGACACCCCGAGGTCCCCAAGGGTCCCCCTGACCTGGCACCCTCCCGGTCATTTTTGGGGTGTCCCTTTTGTCCCCTCTGACCCCCGTGTCCCCTCCCCCAGGTACTGACAGAGCCTGGGGTCCCCAGGGTGGGTCTGGGGGTGACACCCCGAGGTCCCCAAGGGTCCCCCAGACCCGGAACACTCCCGGTCATTTTTGGGGTGTCCCTTTTGTCCCCTCTGACCCCTCGGTGTCCCCTCCCCCAGGTACTGGCCCCACGGGCTCAAGACCTCGTGCGGCCCCGACGTGTTCAGCGGCAGCACGGACCCCGGGGTCCAGTCCTACATGGTGGTGCTGATGGTCACCTGCTGCTTCTTCCCGCTGGCCGTCATCATCTTCTGCTACCTGCAAGTGTGGATGGCCATCCGTGCGGTGAGGAGACCCCTCCCCAAAAAAAAA
>NW_026627657.1:2549-4041 GCF_030028575.1 Malurus melanocephalus
CAGAAGGCGGAGAAGGAGGTGTCGCGCATGGTGGTGGTGATGATCTTGGCCTACATCTTCTGCTGGGGACCCTACACCTTCTTCGCCTGCTTCGCCGCCGCCAACCCCGGCTACGCCTTCCACCCGCTGACCGCCGCGCTGCCCGCCTTCTTCGCCAAGAGCGCCACCATCTACAACCCCATCATCTACGTCTTCATGAACCGCCAGGTGAGACTGGGGACAGCTGGGGACAGCTGGGGACAGCCAGGATATACCTGAGATACACCTGGGGACAGCCAGGGTATGAGGACATGGGGTTATGGGGATAGGGGATAGGGGAAAGGGACAGTGCCACCATCTACAACCCCATCATCTACATCTTCATGAACCGCCAGGTGAGACTGGGGACAGCTGGGGACAGCTGGGGACAGCTGGGGACACACCTGGGGACAGCCAAGATAGAGCCAGGGCATGGGGACACGGAGATAGGAGATAGGGCATATGGGATAGGGACAGTGCCACCATCTACAACCCCATCATCTACGTCTTCATGAATCGCCAGGTGAGGGACACACCTGGGACACACCTGAGATAGATGGGACACACCTGGGGACATTGGGGACAGCCAGGACACACTTGGCGACAACCAGGATAGAGCCAGGGTATGGGGACATGGGGTATGGGGACATGGGGTATGGGATAGGGACAGGGACAGGGACAGTGCCACCATCTACAACCCCATCATCTATGTCTTCATGAACCGCCAGGTGAGGGGGACAGCCGGGGACAGCTGGGACACGCCTGGGGACAGCTGGGGACAGCTGGGGACAGCCAGGACACATCTGGGGACAGCCAGGGTATAGGGTATGGAGTATAGGATAAGGGATAGGGACAGGGCCACCATCTACAACCCCATCATCTACGTCTGCATGAACCGCCAGGTGAGGGACAGACCGGGGGACATTGGGGACAGCCAGGGACAGCCAGAACACACCTGGGGACAGCCAGGACACAGCCAGGGTGTGGGGCTGGGGGTCAGAGCAGGGACATGGGACAGGGAGCAGGGACAGGGACAGTGACAGTGCAGAGACAGAGCAGGGACAGAGCAGGGACAGGTGACACAGAGCAGGGACAGGGGACAGAGCAGAGACAGGTGACACAGCGCAGGGACAGGTGACACAGGGCAAGGACAGGGGACAGAGCAGGGACAGAACGAGGACAGGTGACAGAACAGGGACAGGGGACAGAGCAGGGACAGATACCAATGACTGGTGCCAGGCACAGGTGACACTGACCAGGTGCCACCACCCCGAGACCCCCACTTTGGGGGGAACACCCCCCCCCCCCCGGGGCTGTGCCAGGGGTCACTTGTCCCCTCTGACTGACCGTGTGTCCCTGTCTCTTGTCCCTGTCCCTTGTCTCTGTCCCTTGTGTGTCCTCCCATGTCCTGCCGTGTCCCCTGTGTGTCCTCCCATGTCCCCCATGTGTCCCCTGTGTGTCCCCCGATGTCCCC
>NW_026627658.1:0-785 GCF_030028575.1 Malurus melanocephalus
GGAGGGGTGGGGGCGAACCAGGAGAGAAAACAGGTGTCTTAAATTCTCTGCTTTTTTTTTTCTCCTCTTCGTTAATTCACCCTCTGCTTTTGTTTTTTCCCCTCCCCTTTTGCACAGTAGTATTCTCAGTAGTTTTATTAATAAACCTTCTTAGCAAGTTAAGTTTTTCATCCTGTTTGACCTTCACTGGAGCGTGAAAATCTTTCTCTCAATCCATTTTCTTATCTAAAAGCCATAAATTTTGGTGTCAATTGGGGTTTTGCTCTCCCCTCTACCTCTCCTAGGGAATGGGGGGGAATGTCATGGGTGCCTTGGTGTTCAGCCAAGGTCCAAACCATGACAGATGTGCAGTTGTGAAATAATTCAGAGTTACTGCTGCAAAAATATGGCTTTCATCAGTCTATTGCAAAGAATAAAAGGGCAAGAAGCATTTTAGGCTGTTCTTTCTTTTCTTTTCTTCCTTCTTTTGTTTTTCCTTCTTTTCTTTCTTTTATTCTTTTGTTGGTTTCTTCACAATTAGTTTCTAGTTACTGCTGCATCCCCAAATGCCAGAACCCAAGGGTTTTCCAAATGATGAGAGATATTTAGTGGTTGGTACCCGGTTTATCCAGCCTCACTTGGTGACAAACAACATTTTGCCAGCAAGATTTCCCTGCCCAAGTGATTCCCATGAAGGGCTCAGAATTTTTTTTCTCTGCTTGATAGCACTTGCATGAAAGGTCTTTGCAGGCACCTGCTTCCAGTTTGGGAAGGGGCAGAGGGAGGCTTTTCACCTTGTGCTTTGG
>NW_026627658.1:5790-6462 GCF_030028575.1 Malurus melanocephalus
TAGGCTCCTCGGAAGCAGCAGTGCAGGAGGCCATTCCAACGCTTCTGCACATGATGGAGGACAGGCTAGAGGCCAGCATGCCATTGCCCTATGGGGAGAACGAGGACGCCTTTGCCCTGGCTGTGAGTTTCTAGAACTGGCCTTTGCTCACCCTCCAGGTTAAACTTTGTGCCCTGGGCATCCTTGTGCCTTGGCCCGGGTGCGCCTGGAGAGGTTGGTGCTCAGGTCTCTTCATTTCCTGCAGGAAAACGGCCACGTGCAGCTGCTCTCCATCCACGCCTTCTGCAGGGTGATGGACTTGGCAGCGGAAGAGGGGAAGAGGTCTCTAATGCCACTTGTGAGGCAGAGTCTGTTTCCCCTCTTCCTGCACTGGCACAACGAGGACTGGCGCGTGGCAAAGGTGAGCTTTGCTGTGATGCTGGTGCATCCCTGGGAGGGGGCTCAGCCGCCTCCCGCCCCAGCACCTGGCGAGCTCCGGCCTCCCCCTGGCCTGGGCACAGGGACACGGGTCCTGTGGCCTGGGCTGAGGTTGCCACCTGCGGCTCTCTGCTTCTGCTCTCCAGGCCTCRGKSSAAGCRCTSCTTTSYGCAGCCCRATTCCTCGAGAGGAGCGATCTCCAGGAGCTCCTCGAGAGGAGGAAGCGGATGAGGGTTGCCGAGTGCCTGGTAAGGA
>NW_026627659.1:0-1682 GCF_030028575.1 Malurus melanocephalus
AAATCCTTGAAATGATCAGCGTTCCCTTCCTGGGACATTCCTGGAATCCTGTAAAAATCCCAGAATTCCTGGAATCCTTTGAAATATTCCAGCATTCCTGGAATCTTGTAAATATCCCAGAATTATGAGAATCCTATAAATATCCTGGCATTTCAGGAATCCTATTAATATCCAACAGTCCTGAAATCCCTCAAAATAGCCCAGTGTTCCTGAAATCCCATAAAATATACCTGCATTACTGAAATCCTGTAAATATCCCAGCATTTCAGGAATCCTATTAATATCCTACAATCCTGAAATCTCTTAAAGTATCCCAGCATTCCTGAAATCCTTTAAAATACCTCAATATTCCTGAAATCCCATAAAATACCCAGCATCCCTGAAACCCTGTAAATATTACAGTAAATATTGCCTTTGTAGGATCCTCTGGGAACAAGATATGGGGGCAGAAAACCCTCTGGGAATGGGGAATTTCCTCTGGGAATGGGGAATTACAGGGAATTTGGGACAGAATCTGGGATTGCCTTTGTAGGACCCTCTGGTGTCAGGGAATTTTGGGAATTTGAGACAGGAGCTGGGATTACCTTGGTATGACCCTCTGGGATTGGGGAATTTTAGGAATTTACTTTGGTAGGACCCTCTGGGATTGGGGAATTTTGGCAATTTACTTTGGTATGACCCTTTGGGATCAGGGAATTTTGGGAATTTACTTTGGCAGGACCCTTTGGGATCAGGGAATTTTGGGAATTTACTTTGGCAGGACCCTTTGGGATCAGGGAATTTTGGGAATTTCCTTTGGCAGGACCCTCTGTGATGGGGGAATTTTGGGAATTTGGGATTACCTTCATAGGATGCTTTGAAGCCCAGCAGGTTGCTGACGCTGTCNAATTTTGGGAATTTGGGATTACCTTCATAGGATGCTTTGAAGCCCAGCAGGTTGCTGACGCTGTCAGTCTGGAACAGGAGCCACATCTGGTGCTGGGTGCTGACGATGAGATCGGGGACCGTGGTGCCCGTCAAGCTGCAAAAAATGACAGAAATCACCCCAAAATCACCCCAAAATCATCCCCAAAATCACCCCAAAATCATCTCAAAATCACCCCAAAATCATCCCCAAAATCATCCCAAAATCATCCCCAAAATCATCCCAAAATCGCCCCAAAATCATCCTCAAAATCACTGCAAAATCACCCCAAAATCACCACAAAATCACCCCCAAATCATCCCAAAATCACCCAAAAATCATCCCCTCCCCACATCCAAACCCAGAGAATAAAAATGGGGAGAGAATGGGGATTTGGGAATTCTGCACCTCTGCAGTTCCTCAGCTATGGGGAAAGAGAGAGGGAAATGGGGCCGGGAAATTGGGATAAAAAGGAGGGAAATTGGGATTAAAAAAAGGAGGGAAATTGGGATAAAAAAAGGAGGGAAATTGGGATAAAAAAAAGGAGGGAAATTGGGATAAAAAGAAAGGAGATGTCCCATGGCCTCTCCCTTTATTGGAATAAAATCTCAAGATTTCTTTGTCTCCTTTCTGGGGTCAATTTGGATCATTTTTGGATAATCACAGTGGATTTATTTTCCGAGAGAGAGGAATGAGAGGGAATTGTCCCTACAAACCAACTGTGGGGCTGCTGGAGATAGGGGCAGGTCCTGGCAGGGGAAAGGAGCAATGATGGAAC
>NW_026627659.1:3422-4598 GCF_030028575.1 Malurus melanocephalus
CGTCCTGACCCACCTTGGCGGGGTTGAGCGCGGTGATCACCCACTGGCAGTAGGCGTTGTTGTCGTACTGCACGGGGTAGTTGGGCGAGGTGATGACACCACGGGGACCACGCAGGAACGTGTCACACATCCTGGCTGGGGACACAGACACGGGGTGGCACTCAGGGWCTGCGGCTCTCGGAGGGGAGGAGCCAAAAAATCCCGAATTTTTGTCCCTTTTGTGCCAAAATATTGGGTTTTGTGGAATTCTGGGGTTGGGTTTTGTGCAATTCCAGGGTTGGGTTTAATGGAATGCACGGTGGGGGCAGGGTGGGAGCAGGAGAAGACGAAAATTACAAATTTTTGTCCCTTCACACCAGAAAAGTAAGGATTTCTCCATAATAAATGGGGAAAAATCTCCACAAAGCGAGGGTGTCACTCTTGGAAGGGTGGGAGTGGGAGAAGCCAAAAATTATGTATTTTTTTGCGGCACAAAAATTAGGATTTCTCTGTAAAAAACGAGGAAAGGGGACACAAAGCCGGGGTGTCACACATCCTGTCTGGGGACACAGACACGGGGTGGCACTCAGGGACTGCAGGTCTCGGAGGGGAGGAGCCAAAAAATCCCAAATTTTTGTCCCTTTCGTGCAAAAAATTGGGGTTTGTGGAATTCCAGGGTTGGGTTTCATGGAATGCATGGTGGGTGCAGGGTGGGAGTGGGAGAAGATGAAAATTATAAATTTTTGTCCCTTCATGCCAGAAAAGTGAGGATTTCTCCATAAAAAATGTGGAACCAAACCATTCCAGGATTTTCTGACCCGTCCAAGGGATGACCCAAGAGCAGGAAAATGGCCCTGGAGGAGCTGGGAAATCCCAGAAATCCCAGAAATGCCCCAAATCCAGGCAGGCTGAGCCCTCTGGGGCAATGCCAGGGACAGGATGATCCTAAATTCCATCCCAATCCAAACCATTCCCTGACCCTTCCAAGGGATGACCCGAGGGCAGGATGGGTGATGGGAAAGGGACATGAAGGAGCTGGGAAATCCCACAAAACCCCAAAATCAGCCAGGCTGAGCCTTCTCAGGCTGCCCCATCCCTGGGACAGTGGAAAGAGCAGGACGATCCTAAATTCCATCCCAACCCAAACTATTCCAGGATTTTCTGACCCTTCCACGGGATGACCCAAGAGCAGAAAAA
>NW_026627660.1:0-2353 GCF_030028575.1 Malurus melanocephalus
ATCCAGCACAGTGACACGGATCCGAGCCGTGCCCGTCCGTGCCGGATCGCCGCCGTCGCTCGCCCTCAGCACCAGCTCGTGAAACGCCGCCTCCTCCCGGTCCAGCGCCTTCGCCAGCACCAGCTCGGGACGCTGATCGCCGCCGGGGCCCGCCTGCACGGCCAGCGAGAAGTGCTCGTCGCCGCTCAGCTCGTAGCTCTGCAGGGAATTCCGGCCCGAGTCCGGGTCGTGAGCCTCAGTGAGGGGAATCCGCGCCCCCGGGGCTGTCGTCTCGCTCATTTTCTCTTCCACCTCAGTTTCCTTGAAGCTGGGCGCGTTGTCGTTAATGTCCGTGATCTCCACTTCTATTCTGTAAACCTGCATTTCCCCCTCCGCTATCAGCTCACAGCGCAGAACGCATTTGTCCACCAGCCGGCACAGCTGCTCTCTGTCGATCCTCTCCGCCGTCACTAAATGTCCCGTCTTCCCGTGCAGAGTGAAATACTGCGTCCTACCTTCAGAAACAACGCGGACGCCGCCATCGCTGAGCGCCGGCAGCTGCAGCCCCAGGTCCTTGGCCACATCGCCCACGAACGAGCCCTTGGGCATCTCCTCGGGCACCGAGTAGCGCAGCTGTCCCCACGCCGCCTCCCACGCTGCCAGCAGGACACCCCAGAGCAGAGCTCGCTGCCGCCGGCCCCAGCGCCTCCCCGCCGTGCTCATCTCCGCCGCGGCACCTCTCCACCGCCTGCTGTTCCTCGCCGCTAAGCCGAGACAACTCCGGCTCCGACTCTGCTCCCAGCTTCTGCACAGATTCTCAGCTGCCGGCCCCTCCCTCTTGCTACAGAACGGTTCCGCAGCGCGTAGACGCACACAGATTGACCGACCACCGAACTAGAAAGCTCGCAATCTAGTGATCGAGCCGGGCCGCAGCGGGCGGGGCTGCCTCTAACGCTCCGATCTTCCTCTCGCTCCTCTCGGTCAACAGCGGCGCCCGCAGCCTCCTCCCGGCACTGCAGGCACCGAGCGCTGCCGAGCGCCGCTCGTTCTGCCTTGCCTGCGCGCAGCTTTCGGGCTCGGGACATCCAAGCTAAGAAGACGTCGCTCTTCGTCTAGCGCGGATTTCCTGCTTCGGCTTTTCTCCAGCCGATCTCTGGCTCCATCMTCCAGCTGATGAAGACCCGACAGAAGTAACACGCATGCTGTGATTATGCTATTTCTACTGCACGAGAAAATGTATTTATCATGCTCATACAACATGGATATAACCATCTCCTAATATGACATCTGGAGTGTCACGAGTTTTATTTCATTAGTCCGAACTCCTCCACCAAATGCAGTGTTTGTACCAGAGCTTGAAGAACTTATTCCCTAGCCGTTTTGMGGATCAAATTCCTGCTATGGAACAGGGAAACTATCCATTCATAGTCGCAAAGGACACTAATCCAGCAGTAGAGGGGCTGTCCTGAATAAGTTTCCATTACTCCCCGTTATCCAACCACGACTTAGGAGTTATTCATTACAACCTTACTTAATAMAAGCATGACAGTGCTTACTCTGATAACTTAGTGCACCCACATATAAACTTTTGAAATCCACAATTAACTAGACTGAGTAGTGTAAGCATTTCTGCAGCAGCTCTCCATAAAACGAAAGAGTTTTTTCCACCTATAAACAAGGTTCAAACACAWCCTTTCAAGAAAGAAACTATTGAGAAAAACTTATCCACATCAAGCCTATCACACATATCTCATTCTACACAATCATGATCCGCTTACTTCGTTAAACACACATAATAAATCAGAAAACTAAATTTTCTTAGACAAAATATTTAAGCTGAACTAGAATATAAGAGGAATCATATGAGATTCAAAACCCTTGAACAGCAAAAACCTGCCACTGAGCCTACAAGCCTTACAGCAGAGGGGGCAGTAATTGTCCGTTCCCAACGCTTGATGAAAAAAAAAGACAGGAGAAGGGATTATTTCACGCCATAATGGAAAACAGAGATAAGCACTAAAAGACGCAGGGAAGGAAAAAAACTCAAGGGCTTCCTGCCACCAGCACACCGCTATTTAAAGATGCGGAAGAAAGGAATTCGCTTTACAGACCTGAACTCCGTCCGGAACGGCGGGCGGCTCACCCACAACGACGCCCGTATTGGGGCTCGGCTTCTCGCAGCAATCCCCGCCCAGAAGCTCCTCCGCCGACAGGATGGGCACCGGCGGCGGCGGCCAAGCGGCCTCGGGCACGGCGCGGGCCGGCGCCGCCACGCACAGGTTGTAGGAGTAGGGCAAGGTGCCCTCGCAGAAGTCGGCCGGGAAGGCGGCGCCGGCCACCGAGAAGCGCTGCGCGCCCAGGCAGCGCAGCACGG
>NW_026627660.1:3338-4393 GCF_030028575.1 Malurus melanocephalus
CCTCGAACACCGGCGCGTTGTCGTTCACGTCCGACACCTCCAGCACCAGCTCCGTGCTGCTCCACAGCGCCGGCCGCCCACGGTCCCGGGCCACCACCGTCACGCGGTGCTCGGACGCCTGCTCGCGGTCCAGCGCGCTCGCCGTCACCACCTTGTACGAGCCGCCCGACGACGCCACGATCGACAGCGGCGCYTCTCCCGAMAGSTCRCASGACACCTGACCGTTCTCGCCGGAGTCYGGRTCGTYCACAKTCAGAAGGGCCACCACGGTGCCGACCGGCGCATCCTCGGGCACGGGGCTTGACAGCGACAGAATCGTGATCTCAGGCGCGTTGTCATTCTCGTCCGTGACTTCTATTTGCACTTTGCAGTGCGACACTAAACCTCCACCGTCCTTCGCCTCCAGGCCGAAGATATATTTACTCCTGTCCTCGAAATCGAGGTGACCCAGWGTCCTTATTTCACCGCTCTCGCTGTCYACAGTGAACAACGCGCGGATGCCTTCCGGGACATTGCTGAAGGAGTAGGAGACCCGCCCGTTGGATCCCGTGTCCGCATCCGTCGCCCGTACCTGCAGCACCAGCGATTCTGCCGGCAGGTTCTCCGCCACTCGTGTCTCGTAGACACKTTTGCTGAACACAGGTGGGTTGTCRTTGGCGTCCGTCACATTGACCCGAACTTGGACAGTCCCGGACCTCGCGGGATCCCCGCCGTCTACCGCTGTCAGCACCAGCTCAAAGAAACTCTGCTTCTCTCGGTCTAACGCTTTCTCCAGCACTAATTCCGGCTGCTTGCTTCCGTCGGAGCTCTCCTTCATGGCCAGAGAGAAGGACGGGTTGCTGGTGAGCTGGTAAGTCAGCAGAGAGTTCCTTCCCACGTCCGCATCTCGTGCCATCTCCAGCKGAAAACGAGCRCCKGGAGGGATCAATTCACCGATTTCGAGGTCCAAAGCATCCTTGCTGAAGGTCGGGGAGTTATCGTTCACGTCCTCGATGGCCACCTCGACGCGAAAAACGTTCAGCGGGTTGTGCACCAGCGCCTCGAAGCTGACAGAG
>NW_026627661.1:0-4267 GCF_030028575.1 Malurus melanocephalus
CCCGTCCCCTCCGGGGCTGGCCCCGCCGGGCTGGCGAGTTCCCGTGGACTGCGTGCGAGCCAACGAGCTGTGCGCTGGCGAGCCCAGCTGCAGCTCCCGCTACCGAACCCTGCGCCAGTGCCTGGCCGGCCGCGACAGGAACACCATGCTGGCCAACAAAGAGTGCCAGCTCGCCCTGGAGGTGCTGCAGGAGAGCCCGCTCTACGCCTGCCGCTGCAAGAGGGGCATGAAAAAGGAGCTGCAGTGCCTTCAGATCTACTGGAGCATCCACATGGGGCTGGCTGAAGGTACGGGGGAGACCCCAAATTATCCTGAGAGCGGGGGATGGGGTGGGGATGGGGGTGCTGGTGGTGCTGGAGGTTGGGGAGGTGTGAGGAGGGTTGGATGTGCTGGGGAAAGTGGGGTGGGGGTGGTTGGGCAGCTCAGGAAATTCAGATGGGCAGCTCAGGTGAGCAGCTCAGGTAGGACATGTGAGAACCCCAGAAAATGCAGATTAGAACCCCACAAAATTCAGATGAACACCTCAGGACATTCAGATGAGCAGTCCAAGTGAGCAGCTCAGGTAGGGCAGGTGAGAACCCCAGGAAATGCAGATGAACACCCCAGGAAATGCAGATTAAAATCCCACAAAATTCAGATGAATACCCCACAAAATTAATATTAAACCCCCAGGAAATTCATATCAAAACCCCAGAAAATGCAGATTAAAACGCCAGGAAACTGAGGTGAAAACCCCAGGAAATTCAGATGAACACCCCAGGAAATTCAGATTAAAACCCAGGAAACTTAAGTGAAAACCCCAGGAAATTCAGATTAAAACCCCAGGAAACTGAGGTGAAAACCCCAGGAAATTCAGGTGAACACCCCAGGCTCAGCACTGGGAAGTTCCCAAATCCACCTCAGTTTGTGCCAAAATCTGAGCTGGTGGAAGAGGTCCCTGCCCATTGGGAGAGGGTTGGAACGAGATTTTTGAGTCAGTTCCAARCCCAAACCAGGCTGGGATCCTGGGATTCCGTGGGAATGGCAAAGCTGGAGCTGAGGATGAAGGACCGGAACCCAGGGRTGAGGGAGATTTTGGGAACTGGAGCTGAGGATGGAAAAACGGCTCGAGAGGAGGTGGAAGGGCCGTACCTGAGCACCCCTGGGTGAAATTCCCGTCGAATCTGGGTCAGCGCAGGAAGCGCCAGCCCCGAGCCCCGTCCCAGAGCAGAAATTACGGTTTAATTGTTTTCTCCCCTTCATTAACGGCCTTCATTGAGCGCTTCCCAGGGCTGAGTGAGGGGATCCGGGGGGGAACTCCGGGAGGAGGAGGAGGAGGAAGAGCGGTGATTAAACCGAGCCTTAAAGAGCGGGGAAAGCTTTGGGGCGATCCTTTAATGTGCACAAACCGGGGAGCGGAAAAACAGCGAGGAACCCAAAGCGGACCTCGATAAACCCAAAGCGGACCCCGATAAACCCAAAGCGGACCCCGATAAACCCAAAGCGGACCCCAAGGAACCCAAAACAGACCTCGATAAACCCAAAACAGACCCCGATAAACCCAAAGCAGACCCCGATAAACCCAAAGCGGACCCCGATAAACCCAAAGCAGATCCCGATAAACCCAAAGCAGACCCCGAGGAACCCAAAACAGACCCCGATAAACCCAAAGCAGACCCCGAGGAGCCCAAATCAGACCCCGATAAACCCAAAGGAAACCCCGATAAACCCAAATCAGACCCCGATAAACCCAAAGCAAACCCCGATAAACTCAAAGCAGATCTCGATAAACTCAAAGCAAACCCCGATAAACCCAAAGCAGACCCCGATAAACCCAAAGCAGACCCCGATAAACTCAAAGCAGATCTCGATAAACCCAAAACAGACCCCAAGGAACTCCAAACAGATCCCGATAAACCCAAAGCGGACCCCGATAAACCCAAAGCAAACCCCGATAAACCCAAATCAGACCCCGAGGAACCCAAAACAGACCCTGATAAACCCAAAACAGACCCCGATAAACCCAAAGCAGATCCCGAGGAACCCAAAGCACACCCCGATAAACCCAAAACAGACCCCGATAAACCCAGACCCCGATAAATCCAAAGCAGACCCCGATAAATCTAACCCCAGACCCCGATAAATCTAAAGCAGATCCCGATTTTGCTCCTTTTAGCGGAAATTTTGCGGCTCCCGCGGTCCCAGCAATCCCGGAGCTGCTCTCAGGGAGGGCCGCTCTCCCTCCCRCCCCATTCCCGGGGTTTAATTGCGGCTCGACGAGCTCCGGGCAGCTCCAGCGCCCTTTTAATGCTCCGTAATTTCCCTGGCAAGCAGCAGGAGTCAAGCGGGTGTTTAATTATTGATGGCAGCGGCAGAGCGATGGAGCGGGAGGTTACCGGGTTTCCTAAACGCGCTTTAAGAACGGGGCTGTTTGTCCTCGGAGCGGGATTTGGAAAATTTCCTTCCCGGTGCTGTCCCCAAATCCTGAACCCTGACACCAAAAACGGGGCTGGAAATGCGCGGGGGATGGGGACAGCCCGGCCTGGCATCCCGGGATTCCTCGGGAATGTCGCTCCTGCTTTGCTGCCCTTGCCCAGATCGTTTTCCAAGAGATTCCCGGGATAATCAGAGCTCCGGGATTCATTCCCGGCACGGGATCCATCCCACAGAGAGGGAGGGGATTTTGGGGAAAAAACGCGCGGACAGAGGGAGTGATGGCCCAGAAGCTGGGCAGCCTCAAATCCGGCCATTTATCATTTATTTATATATTTTTTATATTATTTTTGTATTATTTTTATATTATTTTAATATTATTTTAATATTATTTTAATATTATTTTAATATTATTTTAATATTTTATATCTATTTTTATATAATCATATTTATATATTTATATATTATATATTTTGTATTTTGTATTTTATATTTATATACTTATATATTTATACATTTATATATATTATATATATATTTGTATATGTTTGTATTTTCATATATTTATGTTTTTGTTATTTTCATATTTATAGCTTTATATATTTATATTATTTATTTATTTATTTATTTATATATTCATGTATTCCTATCTATTATTTATTTTTTTCTGTGGCTATCGAGACTTGGGAAGAGCCTTTCCTCCCCTGAAAGCTGTGGCTGCTTCTCCTGATTTTTTTTTTTCAATTTTTTTTTTCCTTTGGGGTTAAACCCAGCAAAATCAGGTGGATTTGCCCCAAAAGGTGGGAAAAGGGGGGGATTTTTCTGCCGCCTCGATCGTGCTCAGGGTCCCTCTGGAAGGTGTGGATTGGGATGGGATTTTGGGGTCTCCATCCCCCATGGAAATATTCCCATTTTCCCAAGGAATTGGGTGGGAAAACATCTTAAAATGGGGATTTTTGGGGCAAATCCGGGCTTTGCAACAACAAGAAAAGAACCCGGAGTTGAGAATAAACCCCAAAACTTAAACCCCAAAACTTCCATCCTGGAGCTGGCCCGGCCTCAGTCCCCACCCCAAATCCCTCAACTCCCGGGATCCTTTTGGCAGCCGCTGCCAGGACCCTGCCCCAACCTCCAGAACATCCAGAATTCCCTGAAATTCCCCCAAATTTCCTTCTCTTTTTATCTCTTTTTGCTTTTCCCTCCCCGCGTCTCCACCCGGGGTATTCCCGTGCCTGTTGCCAACACAGATAATTCACCGCACTGTTTAATTTCCTTCTTTTTTTTTTTCTCTCCTTATTTTTTTTTTTCTCTTCTTTTCCTCCCGCCGAAGGAGAGGAATTTTACGAAGCTTCCCCGTACGAGCCGGTCACCTCTCGTCTCTCTGATATATTCAGACTCGCTTCAATTTTCTCAGGTAATAAAAGCGCCGTGTTTTATCTACACCGAGCAGGGAAAAACCTCCCTCTCCCTCCCCTGCGCTTTGTCCTTTGCTCCTCCGGCTCCTCCACCCTCCCCTTCCCTTCTGCTTTCCCCAAATTTGGGGCTCTGAGGGTAATTTTAGGGGGGATGAAGGGCTGSATCCCATTGGATGCGTTTTGGGGTAGATTTTCGCTGTTTCAGCCCTTCCCAAGCTGGAATTGGAGGTTTTTTACCTCATGGGCCCGGCTGCCTCCAGCTCTGGGTTTGTATAAAATTGCTGCGCTGGGAATTGCTGGGAATTCMCGGAATTCCCTCAATTTGTGCTGTCCCCGGCTCCGGGGTGGGAGGAGCTGGAGGCACAAACACGGGAAAGGCTCGGGGGGGCTCCGGACCCCTCATTCCGTGTGGGATTCTTTGTGTTCTGGAAGATTCGGGA
>NW_026627662.1:0-4400 GCF_030028575.1 Malurus melanocephalus
TGTGAACCAGGGCTGGTGCCTCCATCAGAGATCCTGGAGCAGGGGTTGGGGTGTGGAGGGCTGAGCTGGGGGGATGATGGAGGGAGAGGAGATCGATGTCAATGTGGGGTCAGGGAGATGTTCCTGTGGGAGGCACTGAGTGTGCTCAGTGAGGACACTGCACATCAGCAGCTCTTGTGCTGTGTTACAACCCTGGCTGCTGCTGTTTGCTTTGCTGATCACACAGGGGCTGTCCCTGTCCCTGTCCCTGTCCCTGTCCCTGTCCCATCCCTGTCCCTGTCCCTGTCCCTGTCCCTGTCCCATCCCCATCCCCATCCCCATCCCCATCCCTGTCCCTGTCTCTGCTCTCTCTCCTCCCGTGGGTTCCTGACCATTCCAGACGGGTTCAATAACGCTGCTCAGCTCTGTTCTGACCTCTCCACCTCGCCCCAGCTGATAATGAAGTTAAGGCACATCAGATCCACATTTAGGAGATCATTTGACGGGAACCCATCGATGTTTCCCTCCTCCGCAGCCTCCTCCTGCCCACTGCTCTCCTGGGGTGGGGTTTCTTTTGGGATGATCGGTGTTATTGGGGGGGGATGATCTCTGTTAACGGGGGATGATCTCTGTTAACGGGGGATGATCGCTGTTATCGGGGGGATGTCCCGTTTTCAGCCGTGTGAGCCCCAAGGCTGCCCAAAAATGAGCCACTCAGTGCAGCGAGATGGGTCTGGTGGAGAACATTTGGCTAAAATTGGTGTTCTTGTACAAAGCTCCACTGCAGAGTACAGGAGAGCAGCAGGAGAACACCTCAGTCTCGGGGACAGGATTCAAATATCCACGCTCAGGAGCTGCCTTGGCAGATCCACTCTGACCTCRTTCCAGTCTACATTCACCTGAGTTATTTCTGGGTTCCAAATTTTGACCTTGCTGRCAGTGGGTCGTGCAGAAATACTTTGTAGAGACGAATGCATATACATGAAGACAAATATAAAGTGCTGCAGCTGTTTGTCAGGCTGATCTGGCGTTTTTACACACAGTGTCTATCAACTGTTATTCGAATTTATTTTATTGTAGAATAAAAAAAAAWTTAAAAAAAATTGCATTAACCAGTGCTCTAATATGGATGAAACAGACTGTCCAGCCGAGCCCCCTGCCCCAAGCCCCCCTAAACCCCAAACCCCACAGAAGAATCCCCCCTCACACATCACCCCTAAACCCCAAACCCCACAGAAGAATCCCCCCTCACACATCACCATAGTTACCTGACAAAACCCCACCGTGTGCTCAGGGAGATGTCACTGCTGAGGAGGGGTCCATATGCTGAGATACCTCGTGGATTTCATGTGCACTTATGAACTATTCATGTTCAAAACAAAATACATCAAGAATGATAAAATACATACCCCAAAGCATTTTCCATGATGAGGTATCCAGCGTTTCGGCACTCCTGTAATGTCTGGGCTCACAGATTGCAGGTCTATTATTTACAATAGCAAATGGAATTTAGAATAACATTCCAGGAAGAGATATGCCTTTTGCAGTGTATTGTTTTAAAATGGTCAATTACTAACATGCATTTCAAGCCTATGAATTTATTTGTTGTTGTCTTGAAAAGCTTTTGAAGATGGACCAAGGAAAGCAACTCTGGTGTTTGCACCCCTGGGGAGATTTTGCTGAAGTGCAAAGAGTTCAGAAAATAACGGCCCACAGGAGCAGRGCAGGGATTGTCCACAGGGGATTGTGGCACTTGTGAGGGATTTAAAATCCTGGGGGCAGTTTGGGGCTCTCTGAGATGTGGGGTGATCCCTGCACTGATCGTGGCCATGGTGGCCACAGGAGCCCCTGGAATCTCTGTGGTCCTGCTTTAATCCTCCTGGAGCATCCCCTGATCCCTGTGGTGCCAGCTGGAGCCTCCTGGGACAGGGACAGGGACAGGGACAGGGACAGGGACAGGGTGCTGTGCCCCAGATCTGTGCTGGTGCTGTACCCAGATCTGTGCTGTGCTGGTGCCATCAGCCCCGCCAGGGACATGTCCCCAGTGCCACCCCACCCCTGGCACCCCGTGTGCCACCCTGAGCATTTCCTGCAGGAGCTGTCCCCTCGCACAGCCCCAGCTCAGGGATGTGTCCCCAGTGCCAYCCCACSCCTGGCACCCTGAGCATTTCCTGCAGGAGCTGTCCCCTGGCACAGCCCCAGCTCTGGTGAGGGACAGGCAGCTCTGTCACCGTCCTGCTCCTGTCGTGGTGCAGATGTTTCAGTGTCTGCTTTGAAGTTCACCTTTGAAGTGYGGCCGTGCTCTGATTTGATATCACAGCAAACCCGGGCCTTATCTTGGCTTGGCAAAAACACAAACGGCGGCAACAAAACAGATCTGTAACCAAACTGAATTCTCCTGAGCTGAACCTGAAATCCCACTGCTGGAGAAGATTTTTTTTCCAAAGTGTGTGACATGAGCAAAAGCTTTTGAAGCTGAGCAGGAGCAGAATTTCTTGAAGGTAAACACTTTGGAGGGGTGTGAATTGTATGCCCTTGTGGGGATGATTTCTGGGCCCACAGRCCAACAAAGAGCTAGCAATGGGAGGCCGGTTGTAGTTACTGGAATTAAAAACAAAAGCCATCTGAAAGGTCTAAATATTGACTGCTTTCTGCTGGTGACATCAGGAAATCCTCTCTGCCACCTCSGAGCGCAGGACTGTGAGTTCAGACGTGGATACAGCACAGCTCTGGTAATTAAAAATGGCACTCCTGCTAGAGCTCTTGTAACTGGGAACTACTTAAAAGGAGCTRAAAACCAGACTGAAGCTGTTCCATTGTTTTTCTTCTCATGTTGGTGCAGAAAATCTGGCAAATCATTAAAGGTAACGAGATATTGCAGCAAAGCCCGTATCTATTGCTAGTTGACTCTATTGAAAAATAAAGGGTGCATTAAAGACTTTTAATTTTATCCTAGGAAAAAGAAAATTTGGCAATGTGAAGAAATGTTCCTGCAGCCTTTAATCTTTTCCTGTTTTACTTAACCAGCCCTCCAATAACCGCTGGTGGCAGAACCACCTCGTGCTGTGAGAGAGGAATATGCAAATCCCCCACTGATCAATACTTTTACTGGAACAAAAAATCTCCAAAGCTTACAATCAATTTAAAATATAATCCAATCCTTTTAATTTGACAAAGAGCCCCTTTCCCCATCCTTCATGCAGCACCTGTTCCTGTGTTCCTGTAAGGATTAATCAGCTCTGGGTGGCTCCAGGGACGGGAACGCTTCCCAGAAAGGCTCTACCTGCACTGGGTGGGTGCTCTGCACACTCTGCCCCACAATCTGTGGATTCTCAGCAAAGCCTAGCAAAGCTCAGCCCATCTTCCCCTGCTTCACTGCTGGTTTTTACTCTCCAAGGGTGTGTTATTCTCCCTTGTGTGTTTGCCCAGCTCAGGTCTGAGAGCATCGCTCAAGGCACAGCCACTCCTGTCCCCAGGTCCCACCGTGCCCTGGGAAAACGGGAGAGTGAATTGACTGAAGTGTCTCACAAACCAATGCTGGCTTTTTGTTCTCCCTTTGTTCCCCTGCAAGGACATGCAGTGGGTTCACTTGTTTATTTTGGTGTTTTCCTGGGAGCTGGAGCTGAGTTCCTGCAGGTTGTGGCTCCTCTGGTGACCTTTTGTGCTGTGCAGGAACTGCTTTCCCAGGAAAGTACAGGAGGGCAATTAAAGCTCAGCCTGAGTCAGAGTGACTTAAACCTCACCTCCTGCTCCTTCTGACTGATGGGCACACAGAGCAGCAACCAAAGTTTGCTGTAATTTTCTACTTTTCCATCATTCTGAGACTCAAAAGCCGATGGGGTCAAATGGCTTCTCTTACAAAACACTGGATTAAGAATTAAGCAAGTCAGAATTATTTACCTCAAATCCGTGGAGGTGTGAAAGAAATGTAAGAATGATCTYGCCAAAGTCTGTCCTGTAAACGGAGTCCTGCAGAAACACATTCTGCAAAAGAGGCAAGAAATGAACTGCAAACTCTGTGGCTGCTCTATAACACAGCAAATGCTTGGGGCAGCCTGGGAATCCAGCACAAGGGTGGGGTGAGGGAGGACTTTAAATCAAATCCCAAAATCTCCAGGATCAAATTCGGGATGGTTTTCTGTTCTCATCTTTTCTTCAGTGTGAATAAACCTGAACAGCAGAATTTCAGAAAGCTCTTGGTGAGGTGTCCCAGGGGAGCATTCTGAGGATTCCCTGGGGATCACACCCTGCCCGTCCCTGCTGGGCTCACCATGGCCGGGGAGCAGAGAGGGGTTGGACACCATGGGGAGGGCAGGATGGAGCAGGAGGCACTGATGGTGATCCCCAGGGACCCCCGAGAGCAGCTTTGGGGCTGGAGGAGAGCCCCGAGGGGAGCCAGAGCAGCCCTTCCTGGGGAGCCG
>NW_026627663.1:0-1076 GCF_030028575.1 Malurus melanocephalus
ACCGAGTGTCACCCAGTGTCACCTCACTGTGTCACCGAGTGTCACCTGTCACCTCCCAGTGTCACCGAGTGTCACCTGTCACCGCCCTGGGGACACAGGGGACACAGGGGACAGGGACAGTGTCACCGAGTGTCACCCAGTGTCAGGCATCACTGCCCTGGGGACACAGGGGACACAGAGAACAGTGTCACCGAGTGCCACCCAGTGTCACCTCCCAGTGTCACTGAGTGTCACCAAGTGTCACCTCACTGTGTCACTGAGTGTCACCTGTCACCTCCCAGTGTCACCGAGTGTCACCTGTCACCGCCCTGGGGACACAGGGGACACAGGGGACAGTGTCACCGAGTGCCACCCAATGTCACCTCCCAGTGTCACCGAGTATCACCCAGTGTCACCGAGTGTCATTGAGTGTCACTGAGTGTCACCCAGTGTCACCGAGTGTCACCCATCACCGCCCTGGGGACACAGGGGACATAGGGGACACAGGGGACAGTGTCACTGAGTGTCACCCAGTGCCACCTGTCTGTGTCACCGAGTGTCACCTGTCACCTCCCAGTGTCACCGAGTGTCACCTGTCTGTGTCAGCGAGTGTCACCGAATGTCACCTCCCAGTGTCACCTGTCACCTCACTGTGTCACTGAGTGTCACCCAGTGTCACCCATTCACCCACTGGGAACAGGAACAGAAAACTGTCACTGAGTGTCACCCAGTGTCACCAGGGGACAGGGACAGCATCACCAAGTGTCACCGAGTGTCACTGTGTGTTACCAAGTGTCACTGAGTGCCACCATATGTCACTGTGTGTCACCGTGTGTCACCTCCGGGGACAGCGTCACTTTTGTGTTCCCCACGTCCCCTCTGTGTCACCCCCTGGGGACAGTGCCACCCTTGGGGACAGTGCCACCCTTGGGGACAGTGACACCCTCTGTGTCACCACCGGGGGACAGTGCCACCCCATTGGACACAGGGCCACCCTTGGGGACCATGCCAGCCCCCCTGTGGTCAGTGTCCCCAATGTCCCCAGTGTCACCCCTGTGGTCAGTGTCCCCATTGTCCCCAATGTCCCCAATGTCCCC
>NW_026627663.1:3506-4492 GCF_030028575.1 Malurus melanocephalus
TATCGTAATATATCATGATACACACTGAGATATCACAATAGGGAGGAGATGGATATCACGATATATCACGATAGAGACTGGGATATCGTGGTAGAGATGGTGATATCACAATAGGGGAGGGGATATCGCGATATGGACTGAGATATCGCGATAGGGAACGGGGTATCACAATAGGGGAGGAGATATCGTGATATATCGTGATAGGGACGGGATATCACGATAGCGACTGTCACGATGGAGCCATTCATATCGCGATAGGGGAGAGGATATCAAGATAGAGCCATTGACATCAATCAAAATATCGCGATATATCGTGACAGAGACTGCGATATCGCGATAGGGCCATTGATATCATGACAGGGAGGGGATATCATGATAGAGACTGAGATATTGCGATAGGGACCAAAATATCGCGATATAGCATGAGAAGACTGTGATATCGCAATATATCACAATGGACACTGGGATATCGCGATAGAGCCGTTCATATCGCGATAGGGACTGTCACAATAGAGCCATTCATATCGTGATGGAGACCGGGACATCGGGATAGGGGAGGGGATATCGCGATATGGAGGAGATATCGCGATATGGGGACCAAAATATCGCGATATATCGCAATAGAGACTGTCGTATCGTGATAGAGCCAGTAATATCGCGATATATCGCAATAGGGGTTGAGCTATTGTGACAGAGACTGGGATATCACAATGGAAATATCGCGATAGGGAGGGGATATCGCGATAGGGGAGGGGATATCGCGACATGAGGGGATATCACGATATAAGGAGAGAATATTGCGATAGGGACTGGGATATCGCGATATATCGTGATAACGATTATCATATCACAGTAGAGCCGGTCGTATTGGGATATATCGCGATAGGGACTGGGATATCGCGATATCCTCTCCCCTATCGCGATATCCCCGCCCCATCGCGATATCCCCGCCCCATCGCGATATCCCCTCCATATCGCGATATCCC
>NW_026627664.1:0-898 GCF_030028575.1 Malurus melanocephalus
TCATTGGTTATGTTGTGTATTTGGTTAGAAATGCTGAGACCTTGAGAAGGGGATGGACATTTGGTGGACYCTGGTGGATCCATCTGCTCTCAGYRCTCTTGGGATGGTTTTTAAGGGAAGCATGGGAAGGTGATCATYYTCTGTCTGGGAAAGGTGAARGCCCAGAGGATCTCGGAACAGGACAGAGTAACAGACCCCCCTCTCTCACTCTCCACTCACCATCCTGCCTCACAGAACTCGCTCTGTTCTCCCTGAAGGCAACAGAAATGCTGAGTTTCTGACATCCGAAATTGTTAGCAGGGGAGATGGAAGAGGAGCTGTAAAAAACTCTGGAGCACTGAAACTGCCTATTCCATTCCTGTTCTTCAGCACTGGGAGTGCAGGTGCTGACAGGGCCTTCTGGGTTAGCAGGGGTTTCAAAGTGGAACACCAGGACAGGTCCCTGTCCCCCTCCCACTTGTGCACAGCAAGGCTGAGTTATAAAAATCCCGTGAGTAATTGCCCTGAACCTCATGCCACACTCATCCAGCACAAACGAGGGCTCCAGTCTTGAAGCAGAAGGAAAATCTGTTAGAAAAACAAATGGGTGTCTGTGTAACAGGAGAAGGGTCTCTGGGAAATGGCTTTGATTTTGCTGAGAGAAGTTTCCCCTAAGCTGTCACTGACTTTTCTCCGTGAACAGATCCCCAAGTCCAGAGACAGCAAATGTCCAACAGCAGCTCCATCAGCCACTTCCTCCTGCTGCCATTGGCAGACAYRYRGCAGCTGCAGMTCCTGCACTTGTGCCTCTTGCTGGGCATCTCCCTGGCTGCCCTCCTGGCCAACGGCCTCATCATCAGCGCCGTAGCCTGCGGCCACCACCTGCACAGCCCCATGTTCTTCTTCCTGCTCAACCTGG
>NW_026627664.1:3157-4432 GCF_030028575.1 Malurus melanocephalus
GCAAATGTCTGTCCCTGACATCTCTGTCTCCTCTGCCCTTCTTGCCTGTGTCTGTCATCCCACCCCAGGAAAGCAGCCCCATCTGGGGCACATCTCTCCTGTGCACTCACAAGGGGCTCTGCAGRCACGGGGRCCATGGCCCTCTAGCAGATGGCATCGTCACCTTTACAAAGCACAGAGCACATTTAGGAAATAGAAATGTCCTCAGAGGCTCATACAGCGCTTGTTTCCACTCAGTGAACCTCTTGCTCGGGATTTTTAGCAGCTTAGAGAGGCACAAAAGTTCTTCCTCACAGCTGTTCTACCAGGAGAGAGCTGACAGGAAGGGCCCTGACCTTTCCTGGAGAAAGGGGAATGAGATGATCAGAGCTCATCAGTGCTGCTCCCATGGTGTGAATGACACTGAGACCAAGGTGACCCTGTGACACTGTGGGGCCTCACGGTGCCCAGAGGCCATTGTGACACTGCGGGACCTCACAGAGCCAACAGAACCCTGTGACACTGCGGGGCCTCATGGAAAAAAGGGGAGCCTGTGACAATCCGGGCACCCCTGGTGCACGGAGCCCATTTTGACACTGCTGGGCCATGTTGGACCAAATGTCCATTGTAACAATGGCGACCTCATGGTGCCCAGAGGCCATTGTGACACTGCTGGGTGTCATGGAACCATGGAGATCATTGTGACACTGCCGGGTGTCATAGAACCATGGAGATCATTGTGACACTGTGGAGCATCATGGAACCATGGAGATAATTGTGACACTGTGGAGCCCCATGGAACCATGGAGATCATTGTGATACTGCTGGGTGTCATGGAACCATGGAGATGATTGTGACACTGTGGAGCCCCATGGAACCATGGAGATCATTGTGACACTCTGGAAGCAAGGAGAGCATTGTGACACACGGTGTCTCACAGAGCCAAAAATCCATTGTGCCACACTGGATGCCCCAGCAACCAAGGAGACCCGAGGTTACGCTGTGGAGCCTCATGGAATCAAGGGGCCATTTTGACACTTCACGGCCTTGAGGAACCAAGTAACCATGGCAACACTGCAGAATAAGGAGACCATTGTTACACTGCTGCTTCTCATGGAACCATGGGATCCATKGTGACACTGTGGGGCCAAATGGAACCATGGAATCCATTGTGCCACTACAGGGCCTCATGGAACCAAGGAGACCCTTGTGATACTGAGGAACCAAAGAGACCCTTGTGAAGCTGTGGGGCCCCATGGAACCATGGGGGCAATTTTTGGATACTGCAGGACCTCA
>NW_026627665.1:0-1042 GCF_030028575.1 Malurus melanocephalus
AGCCCTTGGCAGGCAGGACAGGACAGCTCTGAGTCCAGGCTGCTCCTCGTACGAGCAGGGAAAGCTGCGCTCCAGAGAGCGGCAGATTTGCATTTACAGATGAACTGCCTTTCTCTGGTCAGGGAAAATCCTTTCCTGTTTCACTGAGCACTGTAAATCCAAATGGAAATATTCCCCTGTTTCAGAGGGAAGAGCATTAATGTTTTCATGCTTTTGTTCACACTTGTTGGAGCTGGAGGGAAGATCATGGGCCCAGGAGGAGTGATTGCATTTATTGTGCCAAAGGAGCAGATGTTCAGGCTTTTCATACCCACACAAAACCACATTCCTATAGGCTGGTTGTTTCCCAACCATGTGCTATTGGATTTAATTTTTTTTTTTTTTTTGTATGCATATGAGGAGAATGCATAATATCTTGTTCAGGATATAACGCAGAATAATAAGAGTACTCCTTTAAAAGTTTTATTTCTGTGATCATCCCTGCCAATTTCATCTTCCTCACAGTCTTCACAGCGCCCATGACAGGGAGCTGAATCTTATATGGAACAGTGTATTGTGGAAATTCTTTCATTTTCCCTGTCTAAAAAGTTAATATAAATTGATGTGTTGGGTGCTGTTTTTTTCTTTTAATCTCATTCTTTTAGCTAGTATATATTTTTTTTTGGTAAGGAAGTATATAAATATGTTACATGTATCTAAATCTGTTGAATTTATTAGACTCTGGGGTTTCACACTTCCACTAGTCTATAGATTAATTAATACTCAAATTAATTAAACTTGTCAGACCAAGTCCTTGTCAGTGCTCTGCATTAGAATTGCTACTGACTACTAGCATATTCTCCAATTTCATAGTATTTTCTCAGTAGTTTCTTTATCAAAAATTATGAGAAAAGGATGAAAATATAATTTTTTTTTTTTTATTGTGAGACAACATTTTCACTGCATGAATATAATTGGGTCTTGGCATTTCTACTTGAATGTATTAAATATTTTCATTGAACCATAATTTTGGATATCAAAAAAGTAAAGGTCATATAAAAAT
>NW_026627665.1:2997-4139 GCF_030028575.1 Malurus melanocephalus
AAAGCTGGGGGCCAGGCAGCCCTGAGTGAGTTTCCCCCTTTCAGGGGGACAGGGACATCTCTGTCCCCAGCCCAGTGCCCCAAAGGCAGCGGAACTTTGCAAGGACACACAGGGATGCTGCAGACTCAGCACGATCCTTTCCAGGTGATTTAAAATTAATGTCACTCCCAACTTTCTCCTGAGGGGGAGAAAGAGTTGGTAGACAGGCAGCCTAATGCCTAATTGCTCTGMAATTATATTTTCCAAGGAGATATATTAATATGTGTTGCTAAATCTCGTGATCTTACTCCTATAATTAAGGGTCTGTCATGGTTTCCATTACAAAACCACAATTTTAGGGGTTTATAACTAATCCCAAACCACAAGACTTTGCTTCGGGCTGCAATTTGGTGCAGCAAGATCTCAAGCTAAGAACAAATTTATTGACAAAAGCTTACAAACATATATTTCCCCTGCTTTTGATTTATTTTTCTGAGGTGTGAAAGGTAATGCACACTTATATGTGTGTACATATCAATAAAGATGCTGGTGAATTTTTGCAATTAATGAATTCAGATTTAGGTAGTGCACTAATCCACGTGGAGTCTAAACAACCTTTGAAGTTGAGATCCATTAATCCTTTTATTTCTGACAATAGCAGAAATTTATAAACTGAAAATATCTCATGATTTGCATGCAACCACTCTCAACATTTTTCCTCCTACAGCTCCAGAAAGAAAATTTAAGTTTCTCTCAAGGGAGCATCACACTGAAGGTACTGCAGGTGTACAACTCTCTGGGCACATCCATGAGCCTTGGTCAGAAATTTCTTTGCTTGGATTTGAATTGAGAGCATGCAGAAGCTGAGGTGGGTTTTCTCTTTTTCTCTCACAGAGAGAAAATTTCTTTTCATTCCTCTTTGCTAGAATTCTCTACTTCCCCCAAAGTAGGGGGTGATGTTGCTGCATGCTCTGGGATGCTGCTCTTTTTCATTTTGTCTACTTACACTGAATAAAAAGTCCATCTTTGGAGCTCACTGGCAGAGTCTTTGTCTGTAGTGCATATGTCATTTGGATCTCCTCGTTCTTTCCTTCAAGGTTCAAATCCCTTCAAAAACTGTTTCCAATTAATATGATGCCAATGGTTGTTTTTCTTCCTTTTCA
>NW_026627666.1:0-766 GCF_030028575.1 Malurus melanocephalus
CTCATCCCTATGAGCCAGTAGCCCAGCTTTTAGGGGCAGCCYGAGAGATCATTCCTCTCCGACCCCAATCAGAAGGAAGGGAAGCCCCAAGTGCAGGCCAGGTAATGAACTCTGGTTCTTTCTGTGTGAGTGGGGTGAGGATGTGAGGAAGTGCGATGGAGAACCCACCTGTAAGCTGCGAGCCCGTGTCTGTGAACTGAGAGGGGAGAGACCTGTTAAGAGGYARCCCAAGAAGACTATCAGTGTAGTTGGCACAGAGAGACCAGAAGACAATCAGCCTTCTATCTTCCAGATAAAAGAGGACTAAAACTATTTCCTACAASCCTGATGAGGGAACTTTTGATCTGGCATCACAAAGGTCAGATAGTGAACACTCTGACCAAGAACGGGAATAGAGGGTCCCTGCCTTCAGCCAGGAGGAGGAAAAAGGATGACCGGGTATACTGGACTGCGTGGATTCGATGGCCGGGCACATGGGATCCACAGAAGTATAAAGTGCTAGTAGATACAGGTGCACAGTGTACACTGATGCCATCRAGGCACAAGAATGCAGAACCTACCTGGATCTCTGAAGTGACAGGGGGATGCCAACAGTGTCTGTAACACAGGYTGAGGTGAGCTTAACAGGGGACAGATGGCAAAAGCACCCCACTGTGGGTGGCCCAGAGGTTCCTTTTATCCTTGGCATCGACTGCCTCAGGAGAGGGTACTTTACGCATCCAAAAGGGTATTGGTGGGCTTTTGGTGTAACTACAGTGAATACAGA
>NW_026627666.1:2957-4565 GCF_030028575.1 Malurus melanocephalus
AGACTGGGAAAGAAAGGGCGAGCTGTTCATAGCCTGATGGGCCCATGAAACATCAGGGCATCTTGGAAGAGATGCAACTTACAGATGGGCTTGTGATCRAGGGGTGGACCTGACCATGGAGGCCATCACACCGGTTATCCACCAATGTGAAACATGTGCAGCCATCAAGTGAGCAACACAACTGAAGCCTCTCTGGAATAGAGGGGGTGGCCACATTTCAGTATGTTGAGGCCTGGCAGATTGATTACATTGGGCCATTGCCATGAATTCGCCATGCCACTGCCTAGAACACAATCGCAGGTCTTGAAAGACACATTTTATGGTGRCATGGAACCCCAGAGAGAATTGAGTCAGGCAATGGGGCCTCATTTTTCAAATAGTATTATAAGCTCCTGGGTAAGGAGACGTTCCTTCCCCTATCAGTGGGGATGGGAGCAGGCAAGATCCTGGGAGGGGACACAACCTGACCTAAATTAGCCAAAGTGATATTCCATTCCATAGGGTAATAGCTCAGATATATAAGCTAAGAGAGAGAAGGAAGGCGGGGGACATTTGTGAGTTTTGATTGTTTGCCCTCCAGAGAAACCATTACGTATGCTAAAGCCCTGCTTCCTGGGAAGCGCCCAAATGACGCTGCTAATGGTAACTAGTGACTGATTCTTTTTTCCTTTAGCTTTTGCACATGCAGGTCTCTGCTGATCATTTTCTTTGACCGTAATAAAACGGCTTTTTCTCACCCTGCTGGCTGTTCTCCATCTTACTCTCTCCCCTGTCCCAGAGGGAAAGGGACTCATAGTGACTTAGTGGGCAGCAGGCACCCAGCTAGGGTCACTACAGTAGTGGTAATGTTTTAGAAAAAGGAGCCTTGGGCCTTGGCTCCTTCAGTGGAGCAACCGAGGTAGACTCAGCCATGGAGTACATTATGGCAGAAACTAGAAACTTGTACAGGTATTGAACCAGGGCCAGGGGGGCCAAGAGTCCTGTGGAGGTATTCAAATATTGGGGTGAGCTTGTAAAACTTCTTGGGACAGTCTAAAGAGCAGTTACTTTATGCTGGCCGTATGGCAGGCTGCCTGTTATTCGCATACGAAGCTGCAGTGGAAAAGCACAAAGAGCTAGAACAACAGTTAATTGAACCGCACAAGGGCATAGAGCAGCTGAGAGCTGATAGGATGCTGCAAAAACAAGCATTTGTATGTGCTTTTGAACAGGGCGAGGGATTGGGGAAAGTGACCAAAATTACAGATTGGAGATTGGGACCCTCATCTCTGTTCTGCTGTTTCTTCAGTCAGTGAACATATACAAGGTGTATATATGTGTTGTGGGAGTGCCACAGTAGAAATTAAAGGTACATATTGGGCTTTTTGCACCATGCTCATGCCAGAGCAATTACTGTGGGACTTACACAACAAGAAGTAAACATTCCAATAGCTRCAGAAATTGAAAATATAAAGCAATATAAGAGCCCAGGAGGAGATGCAGAAATTTAAGCAACCAGTAATGATTTACTACAAGCAGGGGTTGTTCACACACTCCGTTTAATAGCCCTGTTTGGCCTTTAAAAAAGTCAGACAATAGTTGCTGAATGACTGTGGACTATAGAGCATT
>NW_026627667.1:0-1028 GCF_030028575.1 Malurus melanocephalus
TGGAGGGGAAACGCAGCTGCTGGAGAGGGTAAAATGTTCCCTGTAAAGAGAAAAAGAAAATTCTGAATCATTTTAGGGAGAGAAACACCTTTCCCGTGGGTGGCAGCCTGATCCTCCTTCAGCAACAATCCTGTAAATACAGTTTAATCCAAAAATCCCGGCCTTGTGATCAAACAAGGTGCTGAAGAGCCCTTTTCTCTGGAAATCAGAGAAATTCTGATTTAATCATTGTTTAACTCCCAATAACCATTTCATCAAATTATCTCTGGATCACTCAGTTAATGTTTGCTGCCTTCCCATCCCTGGTGTCACCATCCCTGCAAAGGCAGGGCTGGGCTGGAGATTGGAGCATCCTGCTGGGATTTTTTTGGGTTCAATCCCATTTGGAGTTTCCAGCCAGGAGGAAAAAGCAAGTTCAGTAAAGCGAGGCAGGTGGCTGTAATTCCAATTTTTTTGTCATTACCAGGCTATAAAATGTTTTTTTTTTAAATTATTCCCTTATTTGGGGTGCAGGTGATTCCCTCATCTTGCTTGCCTCTGAACAGAGAGCTGTGTGCTCCCTGACGAGATTTTGGGGTGGAGATTGAAACATCATGGTGGGTTTTTTTTGGGTTTCAATTCCATTTGGATTTTCCAGCAAAGAGGAAAAAGCAAGTTCAATAAAGCGAGGAAGGTGGCTGTAATTCCATTTTTTTTGTCCTTCCCAGGCTGCAGAATTTTTTTTTTTTTAATTATTCCCTCATCTTGGGCTGCAGGTAGAGGCACTGCTTGCCTCTGAACAGAAAGCTGTGTTCTCTCTGGCACGATTTTGGGATGCAGATTGGAGCATCCTGGTGGGGTTTTTTTTTTTGGGTTCAATCCCATTTGGAGTTTCCAGCAAAGAGGACTGTTCAGTAAAGCAGTGCAGGTGGCTGTAACCCCAATTCTTTGTCTATCACAAGCTACAGAATGGGGTTATTTTTATTATTTCCTCATCTTGGGGTGCAGGTAGAGGCACTCCTTGCCTCTAACAGTGCTGAACGGACCCC
>NW_026627667.1:3003-4718 GCF_030028575.1 Malurus melanocephalus
CTCAGCCCTGCTCCCAATCCCTGCTCCCAATCCCTGCTCCCATCCTCTGCTCATTCCTGGAAATCTTGGCCTTGGGCTCTTGCTGGAGCCCAGCTCAGACCCAGATCTTTCCCAGATGTTCAGGCTGGGGGTTTGGTGAGTAAACCCTGTGTTTCTGTCAGGTTTTACTCGGGGTAGGATCCGTTCCTTCGGGCTGGCGGGGCTGGGGCTGATGTGGGAATATTCAATTTCCACTCCTTTGAGTTGGTGTGAGGAGCTGGCAGTGATTTTGGGGGCGAGGGGTTGTCTGTGATTTGACAGCCAGCATCAAATCTGCTGGGGTTTGACAGCATTTGGCAGCGCTGCAAGGCCGGTTCTAAATAAAATCTGCATTCTTCCTGTTGGAAAAGACAGCAGTTTAAAAATATTTTATATAACTTTGGTGACACTCCCACCCCTGTGACTGCACCACTGTGTGCTCACAGTCTGTGATCACTCTGATTTTTGATTTTTGGGGCTTTTGCTGATTTAAAAAAAAGTGTTGAAGTATAGAAATGAAAGTGGAGATGATTTTAGTAAGAGAGGGGATGGAAAAGTGGGGCTTTGTTGGAAGAATATCCACAAAAGCCCCACAGGAATGAATGGAGCTTGATAGGTTTTAGGAAATTGGCATAATTGATAAAAACTTTTCTGGGAGCTCTGGGAGATCAGCGCCTCTGGAGGAGGATTTTAGGGAAGAAATGGAGGTGGAGAGGGAGAAAGTTGGACCCCAGGTGGCTTTTTCTCTTGTTTGTGAGACAAAGAACATCACAGATTCTCTGGGAGATGGGGATTTGCAGCTGACTGCTCTGAAGGTTGAAGTTGCTGTGGTTGTGGAGAGACTTAGGGGTCATTTTTGGGGTCAGTGAACCCCGGAGAGGAGTCTGCTCTCCCTGCAGCTCCGTGTTCCCTGGGGCCAGGACACAAAAAGAGATTGTGACACCATTTAGGCCCTGGGAGGGCCTTTGTGGAGCCCCACAGAAGGGTCCTCACCATCCGAGCACAATCTGGGTGTTGACTTGGGGGGGATGGGGTGGGGAGCCCTGAGCTCTTGGTGGTGGTGATTGCTGGAGCTCCTCTGGCAGGGCTGAATCACCATTTTCTGGGGTAGATCACCATTTTCTGGGGTAGATCACCATTTTCTGGGGTAGATCACCATTTTCTGGGATAAATCACCATTTTCTGGGGTAAATCACTCATTTTCTTGGGTAGATCACCCATTTTCTGGGGTTAGTCACCCATTTTCTGTGCTGAATCACCCATTTTCTGGGCTAATTCACCCATTTTCTGGGGTAAATCACCCATTTTCTCTGCTGAATCACCATTTTCTGGGGTAAATCACCCATTTTGGGGGGTAAATCACCCATTTTCTCTGCTGAATCACCTGCTTTCAGGGTTAAATCACCCATTTTCTGTGCTGAATCACCCATTTTCTGTGCTGAATCACTCATTTTTTGGGGGTAAATCACCTATTTTCTGGGGTAAATCACCATTTTCTATGCTGTATCACCATTTTTTGGGGGGTATACCACCCCTTTCTGTTGTGGCTGCGCCATTCCCATGTGTTCAGAAACACCTCTGCTATCCCTTGATCAGTGTAGGATCGCAGGGAACGCCAATCCCCTTTCAACCAACAACCTTCCTGCCCCGTTCTCTCTCTTCCCAGCCAGGTTCTCCTCTCCCTCTCCCCCTTTGCA
>NW_026627668.1:0-1284 GCF_030028575.1 Malurus melanocephalus
GGGGAGTAATTGGACAGCACTGAAGGTTTCGGAGCATCCCGGGAGGGGATTTTGGGGGACACAAAGGGGTGATTTTTGGGGTCCCGTGTCCCCCCAGCACTGGCCCTGGCGATGGTGCGGGACGGATCCAGCGGGGGGGTCATCAGGCTGGCGGCCATCACTGAGGACGGGGTGGAACGGACGGTCCTGGCCGGCTCYGACCTGCCCTGGGGTGATGGAGGCCCCCCCGTCTGAAGGAAAAACCCCTCAGGACCCCCCAAATTTGGTGGGGAAAACAATAAACGGCTCCACTGGATGTTCTGGGGGGGGGTCTGGCTTTGGAGTCCCCTCTCCTGTCACCCCTGGTGGGGACATGGCCACACCCACAGTGTGACAGACTGGTTGTGACACAGATAAAGCACTCTCGGTGTCTGTCGGTTTTGCTTTAATTACATGACCACGACCCACGAGTCATTAACAAAGCGCAGGGTGGAGGGGGTGGGGGAAGGGGGGAGGGGATTTGGGGGGGCTCCTGCCCCACACTGGAACCTGGTATTGGTTGGTAACAAAACCCCAAAGAGAGAGGGGCACGATGGGGACACGGGGAGGACACCCTACACTCTATAGGGCTGCCCCATAGGGACAAGGCATCCCCTGTCACCCCCATGGGAGGGATCCAGAACCCCTCTTGGGCTCAGGGCCCTTCTCCATAGGGATCCCTGCACCCCAAAGAGCAAGTCCTGCACCCCTAAAGGGTCTGAGAACCCCTTTTGGGCTCAGGGCCCCTCTCCATCGGGCTCCAGGGATCCCTGCACCCCAAAGAGCAGGTCCTGCACCCCTAAAGAGTCTGAGAACCCCTTTTGGGCTCGGGGCCCCTCTCCATAGGGCTCCAGGGATCCCTGCACCCCTAAAGGGTCTGAGAACCCCTTTGGGGCTCGGGGCCCCTCTCCATAGGGATCCCTGCACCCCAAAGAGCAGATCCTGCACCCCGAACCCCTTTTGGGCTCGGGGCCCCTCTCTATCGGGCTCCAGGGATCCCTGCACCCCAAAGAGCAGGTCCTGCACCCCGAAAGGGTCTGAGAACCCCTTTTGGGCTCGGGGCCCCTCTCCATCGGGCTCCAGAGATCCCTGCACCCCAAAGAGCAGATCCTGCACCCCTAAAGGGTCTGAGAACCCCTTTTGGACTCAGGGCCCCTCTCCATAGGGCTCCAGGGATCCCTGCACCCCAAAGAGCAGGTCCTGCACCCCTAAAGGGTCTGAGAACCCCTTTTGGGCTCAGGGCCCCTCTCCATAGGGATCCCTGCA
>NW_026627668.1:1962-3061 GCF_030028575.1 Malurus melanocephalus
AAAACGACAGAGCACCTCTGTAAATTGAGGGTGTTGCCCTCCCAAAGCCGCTCACTCACCAGACCGTTGCGGTACTCGGGTTTCCCGTCGATTGTCCGCATGTTCTGGATCCTGTTGGGGGAAATTTAAGGGTGAAATGGGAGGTTTTGGGGTGATGACCTGAGTTGGATAATCACATCTGTGGCCCAAAATGAACCCACCGGGTCTTGACGATGTCGACGGGCATGGAGGCAGCCGTGGTCACAAGGCCGCTGATCATGCTGGCACAGAAGTGGCACAGGATGTCATCGTGGAAATGTCCTAGGGGCATCCCAAAACATCAAAAGGGAACGAGCACTTCCAGGATTTGGGATTTCCACGCAGCAAACCCACCCCAAACTCACCAGAGTCGAGCAGGAATTGTTTGGATTGCGAGTACGAGGCGAGCTGGGCAGCGTTGACCACCACGGCACGGGCCATGGTGGGGATACAGCCCTGGGGGAAAAYGGGGGGGTTTAGATGAGTCCTGTGCACCCCCAGACCCCCACCCATCCCTCCCCACAGCGGGGACACAGCGCTGGGGTGGGACACAGCAGTTTGGGACACTCCCAGGGAGGCAAAAGGAACATCTYGGGGTTCCACAGGTGCCACGTACCCTCCAGAGCGTGAACACCCCCTCCTCCCTCGCCATCCTCACGAGCGCGTCGAACACGTTCCGGTACCCGCGGCGCTCGCCSGGGGGCAGCCTGAGATTTGGGGCAAAATGAAGTGATTTTGGTAAAGAAAGCAGGATTGGGGAGTGGGGTGGGATGATAGGTGTTTGAAGGAGGTTTGGRGGCTCACCTGCCATCAGCTGTCATGCGGATGAGAGCCACCTCAGCTGGTGTCCCCACGAAGGCTCCAGCAGCTCCTGCTGTCATGCCCATGGCCGCCTTGGCCAGGAACGGAGGGGGGGTCCCATCGGCACCCCCAAAACGCTCCAGCAGGACGCTGTAGATGCCCAGGCGCGTGGTGGTGTAGGTGGCCTGGCGTAGAAGCCCCGCTGACAGCCTGGTGGGACATAGAGAATGGCAGGGAAAAGCTCAAGTGTGTCATCTGGAGGATGTTTTGGGAGGGCTGT
>NW_026627669.1:0-1189 GCF_030028575.1 Malurus melanocephalus
CTCGGCCTCCGCTCCTTCGTGGCTTTCGCCGCTAAACTCTGGAGCTTCGTGCTTTACCTGCTCAGGAGGCAGGTCCGAACCGTGAGTACCGGGAAAAAAAACGGGAAATAACGGGAATTAACGGGAATTAACGGGAATTAACGGGAAATGGACCGGGAATTAATCAGGGAATGAACGGGGAATTGTCCTTTACCTGCTCAGGAGGCAGGTCCGAACCGTGAGTACCGGGAAAAACGGGAATTAACGGGAATTAATCAGGGAATGAACGGGAAATAACGGAGATTAACGGGAAATGAACCGGGAATTAACGGGAATTAATCAGGGGATTAACGGGAATTAATCAGGGAATTAACGGGAAATGAACCGGGAATTAACGGGGGAGAAAGTGGGAATGAACCGGGAATAAATCGGGAATTAACGGGGGAGAAAGTGGGAATGAACCAGGAATAAACTGGGAATTAACGGGAAATGAACGGGGAATTAAAGGGAATAAATCGGGAAATGAACCGAGAATTAACGGGGGAGAAAGTGGGAATGAACCGGGAATAAATCGGGAATTAACGAGAGATGAACCGGGAATGAACCGAGAATTAATCAGGGAATTAACGGGGGAGAAACACCGGGAATTAACGGGGGAGAGAAACCGGGAGAAAGAGGGAATTAACGGGAAATTAACGGGGAATTTAATGGCCAATTAACGGGGAATTTAATGGCCAATTAACGGGCAATTAACGGGAAGGGAAACTGGGAATTAATGGGGAGGGAAACGGGCAATTAACGGGGAAATTAATGGGGAACTAATGGGCAATTAATGGGAATTAATGGACAATTAACGGGGGAGGGAAACTTGGAATTAATGGGGAATTAACAAGGAAATTAACGGGGAGTTAGCGGGAAATTATTGGGGAATTAACGGGAAATTAATGAGCAATTAACGGGGAAATTAATGGGCAATTAACGAGGAATTAATGGGCAATTAATGGGGAGTTAATGGGGAAATTAACGGGGAGAAACCGGGACTAAATCGGGAATCATTTTCTGACCCCAATTTTAGAGGATTTGGAGATTTTTGGCAGAATTTTGGGGTTTCTGACCCCATTTTTTTCATGAGTTTTAATTTTTTTCTCCCCAAAACGGCCCCGGGGGGGGTTCAGGAACCTCGGGAAATTTGGGGATTTTTTTAGGGGCG
>NW_026627669.1:2926-4251 GCF_030028575.1 Malurus melanocephalus
TTTTGGGGGTTTTGGGGGGGTCCTGAGTTGATTTTTTCAGGTTTCGGGGTGATTTTTGGGGTTTTTTTTGCTGATTTTGGGGTTTCTGCCCCCCCAGGTGGTGATTGACAAACACCCCGTGAGGTTCTTCGTGCACAAACGGCCCCACGTGGATTTCTTCCTCGAGGTGGTGAGTGACCCCAAAAACCCCCCAAATTCACCCAAAGTTCACCCAAAAATACCCCAAACCACCCAAAATTCACCCAAAAATACCCAAAAAACACCCCAAATCACCTAAAAATACCCAAAACCACCCCAAATTCACCCAAAAATACCCCAAATTCACAAAAAAATACCAAAATCTGCCCAAAAATACCCCAAAACACGCAAAATTCACCTAAAAATACCCCAAATCTGCCAAAAAATACCCAAAACCACCCCAAATCCACCCAAAAATACCCAAAATCCCCTAAAAATACCCAAAAAAACCCCAAACTCACACAAAAGTATCCCAAATCCACCCAAAAATACCCCAAAACACCCCAAATTCACCCAAAAACTCCAAAAACGCCCCAAATTCACCCAAAAATACCCAAAATCTACTCAAAAATCCCCTAAATTCCCCAAAATTCACCCCAAAACCGCCCAAAATCCACCCCAAAATACCCAAAATCTACCCAAAAATACTGAAAATCCCCCCAAATTACCCAAAATCCACCAAAAAATGCCCAAAACACCCAAAAATCGCCCCAAAATCCACCCAAAAATACCCAAAATCCACTCAAAAATACCCCAAATCCATTCAAATCTACCCCAAAACCACCCCAAATCTGCCTGAAATCACCCTAAATTCACCCAAAAATACCCAAAATCTGCCCAAAAACACCCAAAATCCCCCAAAATTCACCCAAAAATACCCAAAACCCCCAAAATTCAGCCTGAAATACCCAAAATCCACTCAAAATCCACCCAAAATCCCCCCCAAACTTCCCCTGAATGTCCCAAATTTTGGGGATTTTTAGGAATTATCCCAAATTTCCAAATTTTTCCCAAATTTTGGGATTTTTTCCCCAATCCAGGTGAGCCAGTGCTACGAGCTTTGGGTGTTCACGGCCTCCATGGAGATTCACAGCCCCAAATCCCCCCTGAAATCGCCCCCAAATGTCCCAGATTTTTGGGATTTTTTTTGAATTTCGGGATTTTTCCCAAATTTCGGTATTTTTCCCAAAATTTTATTATTTTTTTGGGATTCAGGTGAGCCAGTGGTACGAGCTGGTGGTGTTCACGGCCTCCATGGAGATTTACGGCTGCGCCGTGGCCGATAAACTCGACAACAACCGCAGCAT
>NW_026627670.1:0-1382 GCF_030028575.1 Malurus melanocephalus
CGCTGTACGCCGCCTCCTCGAACACCGGCGCGTTGTCGTTCACGTCCGACACCTCCAGCACCAGCTCCGTGCTGCTCCACAGCGCCGGCCGCCCACGGTCCCGGGCCACCACCGTCACGCGGTGCTCGGACGCCTGCTCGCGGTCCAGCGCGCTCGCCGTCACCACCTTGTACGAGCCGCCCGACGACGCCACGATCGACAGCGGCGCCTCTCCCGTCAGCTCGCACGACACCTGACCGTTCTCGCCGGAGTCTGGGTCGTCCACATTCAGAAGGGCCACCACGGTGCCGGCCGGCGCATCCTCGGGCACGGGGCTTGAGAGGGACAGAATCGTGATCTCGGGCGCGTTGTCATTCTCGTCCGTGACTTCTATTTGCACTTTGCAGTGCGACACTAAACCTCCACCGTCCTTCGCCTCCAGGCCGAAGATATATTTACTCTTCTCCTCGAAATCGAGGTGACCCAGAGTCCTTATTTCACCGCTCTCGCTGTCCACAGTGAACAACGCGCGGATGCCTTCCGGGACATTGCTGAACGAGTAGGAGACCCGCCCGTTGGATCCTGTGTCTGCATCCGTCGCCCGTACCTGCAGCACCAGCGATTCTGCCGGCAGGTTCTCAGCCACTCGTGTCTCGTAGACACTTTTGCTGAACACGGGTGGGTTGTCGTTGGCGTCCGTCACATTGACCCGAACTTGAACAGTCCCGGACCTCGCGGGATCCCCGCCGTCTACCGCTGTCAGCACCAGCTCAAAGAAACTCTGCTTCTCTCGGTCTAATGCTTTCTCCAGCACTAATTCCGGCTGCTTGCTTCCGTCGGAGCTCTCCTTCATGGCCAGAGAGAAGGACGGATTGCTGGCGAGCTGATAAGTCAGCAGCGAATTCCTTCCCACGTCCGCATCACGTGCCATCTCCAGCGGAAATCGAGCACCGGGAGGGATTAGTTCACCGATTTCGAGGTCCAGAGCATCCTTGCTGAAGGTCGGGGAGTTATCGTTCACGTCCTCGATGGCCACCTCGACGCGGAAAACGTTCAGCGGGTTGTGCACCAGCACCTCGAAGCTGACAGAGCACGTCGCCGACTCGCCGCACATCTCCTCCCGGTCCAGTCTCTCATTCACGTACAAGTTCCCGTTTTCCTCATTCACCGTGAAATATTTCAGCTGCTTTTTACTGGCAGACGCCACCCGCAGCTTGCGCGCCGGCAGCTCGTCCGCGCTGAGCCCCAGATCCCGCGCCAGCGGCCCCACGAGCGAGCCTCTGCCCAGCTCCTCGGGGATGGAGTAGCGGACCCGCTCCGCCGCCGCCCGGCAGCACAGGCACAGCAGCACCGCGGCCAGCAGCGCTCGCCCGCCGCCCGGCCCGAGCCTCTGCCGCCGCCTC
>NW_026627670.1:3009-4316 GCF_030028575.1 Malurus melanocephalus
GCTTCCCAGTATAGTGGATAATATTTGACTTCTCGACCTATTTATGCGACAAGCATGAGAATTTCTTCCAGTAACCGTTTATGAAAACACTTCTGTTAAAACGGGCAAGATAAGGAGTTCATATATGAAGCAAGGAGCGGTTCAGCAAATACTCTTGAAGATGATGGCCCTAAATTAGACACAGAATCGAGGTACTTAGGAGATGATGAGCACAGAGTTGGCTCCACCCTAAATTTCCTTTATGGCTCTTGCCACAAGTAGCTAATAAAACTATTCTTTAAAAAAAAAAAAAAAAAAAAAAAAAAAAAAAAAAAAAAAAAAAAAAACAAAAAAAAAAAAAAAAAACCCCAAAAAACAAAAAAACAAAAAAACAAACAAACAAAAAAAACCCCTCAACAAAACAAAACAAAAAAAAAAAACCTCAACAACCTCCAAACACAGAGTAGAGAGCTCCCAGGGCTCTCCACACACAGCTCGAGTAAGATCCGTTACAGAAAACTTATCAGGGAAGGAGAAAAATCACATCGCACCATGGTATGTCTGGATGCTGAAAAAGGAAAAGACTAAAAACGTCTCTCCTGTTTCAACAGACCTCTACACATCGGCCATAGGACTCTTGTCTCCAGGCCTCCACAATGTGCACGGTGTTTTGACTCTCATAATTTGCAAGAACATGTAATCAAAACCACAGTTSCCCAGCCAAAATGCCTTTAACACCCACCATGATCAGATCATGTACGTTTATCAGGAAAGGAAATCGTATTTCTCTGCAAGGTTCAATAGCCTGACATTTCAGATTATCTCAGCAGTACTGGGTACACGAGAAGGGTACCTGGGTGGTGAAACATCCACATAACACTCACACAGGGGCTCACACCAAAGCCCGTGGCCACAGTTCCTCAGCGTAATTTCTCTGTACAGCAAACAAGGAAAATGCAATGAGCCACGACTGTGGGCCTCATAAAATAACTAGGATAAAAGAACTCTTAGACTGTATTAGATCTTTAGCAGTTTTCAAATAAACAGCTGCAAATTTTTCATCTGTCCTGTCTCTGCACAGAGAGATTTTTTTCAAATGAATACACATTATTCAACAGGAAAGCGACCTTTCCAGACATCTGGAAAGAAATAAAAGAAAAGCAACACACACAACCACTCCTTACCTGAGAATAATCAAAATAAACGTGGCACTACTAAGACAAACAAAATCCTCTCAAGTACATAAGTGATGTGCAGCTCTCCTAAGAATCCAGTTATCACAAAAAAAAGCTCAAAGAAACCATCATCATATTCCAGCAAAACACGAA
>NW_026627671.1:0-1185 GCF_030028575.1 Malurus melanocephalus
TCCCCCCGCCCTTCCCGACAAAGCCACACCCGGAGCCCGAGTGCCACCAGCGGCCATTTATTGGGGGAGCGGGGGACAGCGGGGACACTCTCGTGCTGTCCCCAACCCTCGGGGACATCCCAATCCTGTCCCCAACCCTCGGAGAACGTCCCCGTGCTGTCCCCAACCCTCGGGGACACGCCCGTGCTGTCCCCAACCCCCGGGGACATCCCAATCCTGTCCCCAACCCTCGGGGACACCCCAATCCTGTCCCCAACCCCCGGGGACACCCCCGTGCTGTGCCCAACCCTCGGGGACACGCCTGTCTGTCACACCCTCGCTGTCCCGCTGTCCCCTCTGTCGCCTCAGTCCCCCTCAGTCCCCTCGCTGTCCCCGCTGTCCCCCGGCTGTCACCTCAGTCCTCTCAGTCCTCCCGTGTCCCCTCGCTGTCCCCGCTGTCCCCTCAATTCCCCGCTGTCCCCTCAATTCCCCGCTGTCCCCGCTGTCCCCTGCTGTCCCCTCAGTCCCCCCCTGTCCCCGCTGTCCCCTCTGTCCCCTCAGTCCCCCAGGCTCCGGAACGCCGCCACCATCTCCTCCTGCAGCTGCGCGTAGGACGCGAGGATCCGCTCCTCGCCATCCTTCACCGGGTCCTGCAGGGGACACGGGGACACGGAGGGGACATGAGGACATGGGGACACGCGGGGGTCACCGCCAGACCCGCACGAGGGGGTCACAGCCCCTCCCGGGGCACCCACAGTGTGGGACCCCTCCTCAAAATCCGCCCTGATTTTCGTGACGTGGTCTCCGAATGGGGGTCACAACCCCCCCAAACCCACCGTGACGGTCACAAGGGACACGAGGGGACACGGGGGACACGGGGGGACACGGGGGACACGCGGGGGTCACCGCCAGGCCCGCACGGGGGGTTCACAGCCCCTCCCCGGGGTACCAGCGCTGAGTGTGGGACCCTCCCCCCAAAATCCACCTGGGATTTATTGTGGGGACCCCCAGTGGGGTCTCTGCCCCCAAATCGCCCTTTAACCTCCCCATAGGATCCCCATAGAGACCCTCCCAGGGATCCCGTCCCCCATAGGACCCCTCTCCCGGGGGTCTCTGCCCCCAAACGGCTCTTTAACCTCCCCATAGGACCCCCATAGAGACCCTCCCGGGGGTCCCGTCCCCCATAGGACCCCTCTCCCGGGGGTC
>NW_026627671.1:2815-4330 GCF_030028575.1 Malurus melanocephalus
CGCAGCGCGGGCAGCTCGGGGTGCGCGCGTTCGTAGTGCGGCTCGAGAGCGCGCAGGTAGCGCGAGTACGAGATGAGCCAGTTCACCGACGGGAAATGCTTGCGCTGCGCCAGCTTCTTGTCCAGACCCCAGAACACCTGGGRATGTCACCTCCGTGTCACCTCTGTGTCACCCGGGCCACCCAGACTGTCCCCGAGCTTCTTATTCCCCACAGAACACCCGGCAGTGTCACCTCCGTGTCACCCCCGGCAAGCTCTTGTGCTGTGCCAGCTTCTTGTCCAGCCCCCAGAACACCTGGGAATGTCACCTCCGTGTCACCCGTGTCATCCCCGTGTCATCCAGACTGTCCCCGAGCTTCCTGTCCCCCCGGCACACCCGGCAGTGTCACCCTCGTGTCACCCCCGTGTCACCCCCATGTCACCCCCGGGAAGTGCTTGCGCTGCGCCAGCTTCTTGTCCAGCCCCCAGAACACCTGGGAATGTCACCTTTGTGTCACCTCTGTGTCACCCGTGTCACCCAGACTGTCCCCGAGCTTCTTATTCCCCACAGAACACCCGGCAGTGTCACCTCCGTGTCACCCCCGGCAAGCTCTCGAGCTGTGCCAGCTTCTTGTCCAGACCCCAGAACACCTGGCGATGTCACCTCTGTGTCACCTCTGTGTCACCCGGGCCACCCCCGTGTCACCCAGACTGTCCCCGTGTCACCCAGACTGTCCCCGGGTCACCCTCGAGCTTCTTATCCCACCGGAACACCCGGCATTGTCACCCCCGTGTCATCCAGGGAAAGCTCTTGCGCTGCGCCAGCTTCTTGTCCAGCCCCCAGAACACCTGTGACACCGGGAATGTCACCTCCGTGTCACCCGTGTCACCCCCGTGTCATCCAGACTGTCCCCGAGCTTCTTATCCCCCCGGCACACCCAGCAGTGTCACCCCCATGTCACCCCCATGTCACCCCCGGGAAGTGCTTGCGCTGCGCCAGCTTCTTGTCCAGCCCCCAGAACACCTGGAGATGTCACCTCCGTGTCACCTCCGTGTCACCCGGGCCACCCAGACTGTCCCCGGGTCACCCCCGTGTCAGCCAGACTATCCCCGTGTCACCCAGACTGTCCCCGTGTCACCCAGGCTATCCCCGAGCTTCCTATCCCCCCGGCACACCCGGCATTGTCACCCCCGTGTCACCTCCGTGTCACCCCCGGCAAGTGTTTGCACTGCGCCAGCTTCTTGTCCAGCCCCCAGAACACCTGGGGATGTCACCTCCGTGTCACCTCTGTGTCACCCGGGCCACCCAGACTGTCCCCGGGTCACCCCCGTGTCACCCAGACTATCCCCGTGTCACCCAGACTGTCCCCGTGTCACCCAGACTGTCCCCGAGCTTCTTATTCCCGCCGGGACACCCGGCAGCGTCACCCCCGTGTCACTCCCGGGTCACCGTCCCATCCTTGTCCCCTGTCCCATCCCTGTCCCCATCCCTGTCCCCTCCCTGTCCCCATCCCTGTCCCCATTCCTGTCCCACCCC
>NW_026627672.1:0-4288 GCF_030028575.1 Malurus melanocephalus
GGTGTGGTTGCGGTTTCTCAGTTTAGGATCAGTTTTAGGGTCATTTTGGGGTCGTACCGGTCAGTGCCAGGGTGTGGTTGCAGTTTCTCAGTTTTGGGGTCAGTTTTAGGGTCAGTTTAGGGTCAGTTTTAGGGTTGTACCGGTCAGTGCCAGGGTGTGGTTGCGCCCGCAGGCCGCCAGGACGATGCTCTCGCTGCCCAGGGCCTCGATCGGCCTCGGCGCCTCCACGCGCTTTGTGTCCCCATGGCCCAGCTGGCCCTTCTCGTTCCGCCCTAAAAAACAACCCAAAATACCAAAAAACCCTAAACTCACGGAAAATCACAAAAAATCCTGAAAAATTACCAAATTAATGGAAAATCCCGAAAAATCCTCAAAATCACAAAGAATCCCAGAAAATCCCACAGAATCCCAGGAAATCCCACAAAATCCCAGGAAATCCCAAGAGATCCCAAAAATGAAAAAAATATCCCCGAATTCCCAGAAAATCATGCGAAATCCCAGAAATCCCCAAATTCATGGAAAATCCCAGAAAATCCCCAAATTCACGGAAAATCCCAGGAATTCCCAGGAAATCCTGGAGAATTCTGGGAAATCCCAGAAAATCCCAGGAAGTCTCAAAACTCCATAAAAAAATTCCCAGAAAATCCCAAAAATACCCCAAAATCCCCAGAAAATCCCAAAAAATCCTAAAATCCAGAAAACCCCAGAAAATCCTAGGAAATCTCAGAAAATTCTGAAAAACCCCAAACTCCCAGAAAACTCAAAAAAATGCCTAAATTCACAAAAAATCCCAAAATATCCCCAAATTCACAGAAAAGCCCACAAAATCCCAGAAATCCCCAAATTCCAGGGAAATCACAGAAAATCCTGGGAAATCCCAAAAATAATAAAAAAAATCCCGGAAAATCCCAGAAAATCCTAGAAAATCCAAAAAAATCACCAAATTCCCAGAAAACCCCCAAATTCCAATACAATGCCGTAATATCCCATAAAATCCCCAAATCGCCAGGACTGGCCAGGCTGGAAGGGCCCTTTGGGATCCCGACCCCACACAGGATCCCACAGGGTTTGGGATCAATCCCGGAATCCCAGGGAGGTTTCAGGATGATCCCAAAATCCCAGGGGCAAATCCCACATCCCGCAGGTTTTGGGGCCTGATCCCACATCGCCATTAGGATTTTGGCTCCAATCCCATATCCCATTAGGATTTTCAGTCCCAATCCCATATCACAATAGGATTTCAGTTCCAATCTCATATCCCCAGTAGGATTTTCAGTCCCAACCCCACATTGCCCAGGGTTTTTGGCTCCAATCCCATATCCCGTTAGGATTTCCACCCCCAATCCCATATTTTCCCATGTTTAGGGTCTCACCCCAGCTCCAGAGGCGCCCCTCGGCGGTGATGAGCAGGCTGTGCTGTGAACACGGACCCCGCCCAGGCAGATCCCATATCCCCAATAGGATTTCAATCCCAATCCCATATCCCGTTAGGATTTTCATTCCCGTATCAGGTATTTGGGGTCTCACCCCAGCTCCAGAGGCGCCCCTCAGCAGTGATAAGCAGGCCGTGCTGTGAACATGGATCCCGCCCAGGCAGATCCCACATTCCCCGGGGTTTTGGGGTCTGATCCCATATCCCAATAGGATTTCTACCCCCAATCCCATATTTTCTTGGTGTTTAGGGTCTCACCCCAGCTCCAGAGGCGGCCCTCGGCAGTGATGAGCAGGCCGTGCTGTGAACACGGACCCCGCCCAGGCAGATCCCATATCCCAATGGGATTTCGGTCCCAATCCCATATCCCGTTAGGATTTCTACCCCCAATCCCATATTTTCCCGTGTTTAGGGTCTCACCCCAGCTCCAGAGGTGCCCCCCGGCGGTGATGAGCAGGCCGTGCTGTGAACACGGATCCCGCCCAGGCAGATCACACATTCCCCGGGGTTTTGGGATCTGATCCCATATCCCAATAGGATTTTCAGCTCCAATCCCATATCCCAATAGGATTTCTACCCCCAATCCCATATTTTCTCGGTGTTTAGGGTCTCACCCCAGCTCCAGAGGCGCCCCTCGGCGGTGATGAGCAGGCCGTGCTGTGAACACGGATCCCGCCCAGGCAGATCCCAYATYCCMMKRGGWTTTKGGWYYYRATCCCATATCCCAATAGGATTTCCACCCCCAATCCCATATTTTCTCGGTGTTTAGGGTCTCACCCCAGCTCCAGAGGCGCCCCTCGGCGGTGATGAGCAGGCTGTGGGCGGAGCAGGGTCCCGAGGCCACGCTGCGCACGCGGATCCCGCCCAGGCAGCCATAACGGTGCGGSCCCCACAGGTTCTGCCCCAGGTTCCGGTACGCGGCTGGAAAAACGGGAAAAAAACAGGAAAATCTGGGAATTCTGGGAAAAAACGGGAAAATCTGGGAATGAATTTTGGGAAAATCTGCGAAGAAAATCTGGGAAAAAAAGGGGATTAAAAACCGGGAATGAAGGGGAAAGGACTGGAACAAAATATGGCAATTCTGGGAATAAAACCGGGATTAAAACTGGGAATAAAATCTGGGAATTCTGGGAAAATCCGGGAATGAATGGGAAAAAAAGGAGAAAATCTAGGAATAAAATGCGGGAATGAAGGGGGAAAAAACGGGAAAATCTGGGAATAAAATCCAGGGAAATCCCAGGCAGCCATAACGGTGCGGCCCCCACAGGTTCTGCCCCAGGTTCCAGTACGCGGCTGGAAAAACGGGAAAAATCAGGAAAATCTGGGAATTCTGGGAAAAAATGGGAATGAAATCCAGAAATGACGGGAAAAAACTGGGAATGAAGGGGAAAAAATGGGAAGATGTGGGAACAAAATCTGGGAAAAAAGGGGATTAAAAACTGGGAGTGAAAGGGAAAGAACTGGAATAAAATATGGCAATTCTGGCAATAAAACCAGGATTAAAACTGGGAATAAAATCTGGGAATTCTGGGAAAATCCGGGAATGAATGGGAAAAAAAGGAGAAAATCAAGGAATAAAATGTGGGAATGAAGGGGGAAAAAATGGGAAAATGTGGGAATAAAATCCGGGGAAATCCCAGGCAGCTGTAACGGTGCGGCCCCCAGAGGTTCTGCTGCAGGTTCTGGTATGTGGCTGGAAAAACGGGAAAATCTGGGAATTCTGGGAAAAAATGGGAATGAAATCCAGAAGTGACAGGAAAAAACTGGGAATGAAGGGGAAAAAATGGGAAGATGTGGGAATAAAATCTGGGAAATCCGGGAAAATCCAGGGAATGCTGGGAAAATTTGGGAAAATCCAGGGAAATCTGAGAAATCCAGGCAAAAAACCCAGAAATGCCGAGGAAAAAACTGGGAATGGCAAGGAAAAACTGGGAATAAAACCTGGGAATTCTGGGGAAAAAAACCCCAGGAATGCCATGGAAATCTGGAAAATTCCAGGGAAGTGTGGGAATACCAGGAAAATCTGGGAAAATCCAGGAAAATCTGGGGAAAAAAGCCAGGAATGACAGGGAAAGCTGAGAAAATCTGGGCAATTCTGGGAATTCTGGGAAAATCTGGGAAAACCCGGGAAAATCTGAGAATTCCAGGGATAAAACTTGGTAATGCCGGGGATAAAAATGGGAATTCTGTGGAAAAAAACAGGAATTCAGGGAAAATCCAAGAAAATCCAGGGGAAAAAAAAACGGGGAAATGCGGGAAAATCTGGGAAATTCAGGGAAATCTGGGGAATTCCAAATTCTGCTCTACAACCCTAATAAAAACCTTCCCCTGACATTAATTAATAAAATTCGTCTTGAAGCACGAATAACAATTAAATAAAAATGATAATGAAATAAAAATGATAGTTAAATACAAAAACAATTCTAAATGAGCGCATTAGAAGTGAACAGAATGAGTTAATTGCAGGCAGAACAAACGAACTCCCAAGAACTGGGACACCCCGAATTCCACCCCATATCATGACATGTAAATATAACAGGAATCCCACCAAAATGGGGCATTAATTAAATATTAATTAAAGACTTGGGCATAAAAATAAACAGAAAAACTAATGAATTAATTAATTGAAATAAACCCAGCTCGGTGTTGATGGTGCTGTGCAGGGGACCCAGCACACCGGGGTTGCAATCAGCCCCAATATCCATTAATTAAACCCCCAATATCCGTTAATTAATTACCAATTAGTGATTAGCCCCTAATTAATGAGGCGCTAATGAGCCCCTACCCTGCTGCTTGGGCACCTCCTTGCGGCCGATCAGGTCCCAGTTGGTGGCGCCGAAAATCAGGAGCTGCCCC
>NW_026627673.1:0-606 GCF_030028575.1 Malurus melanocephalus
GAGGGCTCCTGGCAGCATTTGGAGGGGTGCCAGCCCCACCCAGGCTTTGCTGGTTACAAAATTTAAATTCAAATTCGATAGAAATGTCTGTCCTGCCCCGAGCCAGAGCTGGGGGGATCAGGAGGGGACTGTCCCCAGCTAAGGAGACACACCCCATCACTCTGTGCTGCTTCCCTGGCTCCCTGCAGCTGGAATGTGCTTCCCAAAGATGGAAGCTGCTGGATGGACACCCTCTGCTCCGGGGGTGATGCTCATTGTCCCCCATGGGGGACATCACTGCAGGTGATGTCGTGCTGTGACACAGCCCTGGGCACAGGGACAGCCCAGGGACACCTCCATGGGACACACCCAGGAATGCAGCTCTCCAAAAAGGCAGAGCCACAGAAATGTTTTGCTAAAAACGGCGTGTTCTTCCCTCTGACACCCCATGGACCCAGCCCTGCCCAAAAGCGGGATCCCAAATCCGTTAGGGCCGCGTTAGGGCCGGGTGTGAGCGCAGCCGGGGCTGCCACAGGGGGAAGGAAACGGCGCCTCAGGCCAGACGGGCACAGAGGAAACCTCAAACAGAAAACTCCCCGGAAAGGGGAAGCAGCTGCTGCTGAGCTC
>NW_026627673.1:2608-3882 GCF_030028575.1 Malurus melanocephalus
TGGGATGAGGATGAGGATGGGATGAGGATGAGGATGGGATGAGGATGGGATGAGGATGGGGATGAGGATGGGATGAGGATGGGATGAGGATGGGATGAGGATGGGATGAGGATGGGATGGGATGAGGATGGGATGAGGATGAGGATTTGGGTTATTCCAGGGAGGGTTTGGGTTATTCCAGGAGGATTTGGGTTATTCCAGGAGGATTTGGGTTATTCCAGCAAGGATAGGGGTTATTCTAGGGAGGGTTTGGGTTATTCCAGGGAGGGTTTGGGTTATTCCAGGGAGGGTTTGAGTTATTCCACTTTTACCCTCTGATGGCTCTCTGGGGCTCCCCAAAGATTCCCCTCCAAGCTCCAGCTCAGCTGGACCTCCCGTGCCCCACCAGCCCTGCTCAGCAGACCATGGGCACCAGTGCCTCCAGTTTCCCTCTCAGACTGGTCCAGACTTTGCCAGCAGCGAGCTCCAGGGAGTTTCTTTGGGGTGTGACGCCCCTCAGCAGCTCCTGGGGTTCACAAGGCAAGGAGGCACCACTGGAGCATTTCTGGAGCGCTTCCCACCTCCCAAAAGCACCGAGCACTGCCAGGGTGGGCAAAGCTCACCTTAAACCGAGCCCAGACTGTGCCCTGCCCAATGTGGAGCTGCAGTGGGAGACAGCCACATCCACCCTGGAGCCAGAGGCTCCTCCAGMCTGCTCCGGGCTGGAATTTACTGCTGATTCATCCCTGCAACAAGCTCAGCCTGGCTGGGCTCAAACAAGAGTCTTAAATCAGGGATCTCTTGGTGAGCAGGGCACGGAAAAGCCAATCCAGGGAAAACACGGACACCATCCCCCTGAAAGCCCAGCACAAGGACATTTCCCCGAGCCTGGAGCTGAGGCAGCTGGSCCAGGAGGAAGCTCAGTACCCAGGAGGGGAAGCACAGCGTGGAAAACAACCCAGCCCCGGGGAATTTTGTGCTTTTCTGTCTGGCTCTGTGTTCCTGCCCCAGCTTCCCCCGCCGGTTCCGTGTTGGTTTTGGATGGCTGATGCTGCCAGGTGATCCCTGCGAGCTGCTAAAAGCASAGATGGAAAATAAACACGGGCTGATTCCCCTGCGGATGGAGCAGCTGAGGTGGCAAGTTCAGCTCTCCAAATGTTCTTCTTCCAAGCAGCTCAAAMACAAGGCTTGAAGGAACCAACCCTTGGTTACACAACAAAGGAGCCCGGTCCTGCTGCTCTAATGGGGACAACAGGATCAGCTCCAGAGGTGCTGCTGTCAGGAGGGAAGAGAAA
>NW_026627674.1:0-4108 GCF_030028575.1 Malurus melanocephalus
GCCTCAAACTGTGCCACAGAAGGTTTAAGGTTGGATATTGGGAACATTTCTCCTCAGAACAGAGTGCCCAGCCCTGGGTGATTTAACAGATGTGGCACTTGGGGACATGGGTGGGTGATGGACACACAAGGTTTAAGGTTGGATATTGGGAACATTTCTCCTCAGAACAGAGTGCCCAGCCCTGGTTCAGGCTCTCCTGGGCAGGAGTGGTGTCCCCATCCCCGGGGGGATTTTACAAAGGGTGGATGTGGCACTTGGGGACATGGGGGAGTGATGGACACACAAGGTTTAAGGTTGGATTTCTCCTCAGAACAGACTGTCCAGCCGTGGTTCAGGCTGTCCTGGGCAGGGGTGGTGTCCCCATCCCCGGGTGATTTAACAGATGTGGCACTTGGGGACATGGGGAACGCTGTCCTGAGCAGGGTGGTGTCCCCATCCCCGGGGTGGTTTAACAGAGTGGATGTGGCACTTGGGGACATGGGGGACTGATGGACACAGAAGGTTTAAGGTTGGATATTGGGAACATTTATCCTCAGAACACTGTCCAGCCCTGGTTCAGGCTGTCCTGGGCAGGGTCGAATCCCCATCCCCGGGGGGATTTAACAGAGTGTGGATGTGGCACTTGGGGACATGGGGGAGTGATGGCCTTGACAGGGTGGAGTCCCCATCCCTGGGGGGATTTAACAGATGTGGCACTTGGGGACATGGGTGAGTGATGGACACAGCAGGGGTGGTGTCCCCATCCCTGGGGTCATTTAACAGATGTGGCACTTGGGGACATGGGGGAGTGATGGCCTGGGCAGGGCTGGTGTCCCCATCCCCGGGTGATTTAACAGATGTGGCACTTGGGGACATGGGGGAGTGATGGCCTGGGCAGGGGTGGTGTCCCCATCCCCGGGTGATTTAACAGATGTGGCACTTGGGGACATGGGGGAGTGATGGNGGGGACATGGGGGAGTGATGGCCTGGGCAGGGGTGGTGTCCCCATCCCCGGGTGATTTAACAGATGTGGCACTTGGGGACATGGGGGAGTGATGGACACACAAGGTTTAAGGTTGGATTTCTCCTCAGAACACTGTCCAATCCTGGGGAACGCTGTCCTGGGCAGGGTGGTGTCCCCATCCTGGGGTGATTTAACAGAGTGGATGTGGCACTTGGGGACATGGGGGAGTGATGGCATTGGCAGGGTGGTGTCCCCATCCCCGGGTGATTTAACAGATGTGTGAATGTGGCACTTGGGGACATGGGGGACTGATGGACACAGAAGGTTTAAGGTTGGATATTGGGAACATTTCTCATCAGAACAGAGTGCCCAGCCCTGGTTCAGGCTCTCCTGGGCAGGGGTGGTGTCCCTGTCCCTGGGTGATTTAACAGATGTGGCACTTGGGGACATGGGGGAGTGATGGCCTTGGCAGGGTGGTGTCCCCATCCCCGGGTGATTTAACAGATGTGGCACTTGGGGACATGGGGGAGTGATGGCCTGGGCAGGGGTGGTGTCCCCATCCTTTGGGTGATTCAACAGATGTGGCACTTGGGGACATGGGTGACTGATGTCCACAGAAGGTTTAAGGTTGGATATTGGGAACATTTCTCCTCAGAACAGACTGTCCAGTCCTGGGGAACGCTGTCCTGGGCAGGGGTGGTGTCCCTGTCCCTGGGGGATTTAACAGATGTGGCACTTGGGGACATGGGGGAGTGATGGCCTGGGCAGGGTCGAATCCCCATCCCTGGGGGAATTTAACAGATGGGTGGATGTGGCACTTGGGGACATGGGGGAGTGATGGACACAAAAGGTTTAAGGTTGAATACTGGGAACATTTCCTCTCAGAACAGAGTGCCCAGCCCTGGTTCAGGCTCTCCTGGGCAGGGGTGGTGTCCCTGTCCCTGGGGGGATTTAACAGATGTGGCACTTGGGGACATGGGGGAGTGATGGCCTGGGCAGGGTGGAGTCCCCATCCCCGGGGTGATTTAACAGAGGGTGGATGTGGCACTTGGGGACATGGGGGAGTGACGGACACAGAAGGTTTAAGGTTGGATATTGGGAACATTTCTCCTCAGAACACTGCCCATCCCCGGGTGATTTAACAGATGTGACACTTGGGGACATGGGGGAGTGATGGCCTGGGCAGGGTGGTGTCCCTGTTCCTGGGGGGATTTAACAGATGTGGCACTTGGGGACATGGGTGGGTGATGGACACACAAGGTTTAAGGTTGGATATTGGGAACATTTCTTGTCAGAACAGAGTGCCCAGCCCTGGTTCAGGCTGTCCTGGGCAGGGGTGGTGTCCCCATCCCTGGGGTCATTTAACAGATGTGGCACTTGGGGACATGGGGGAGTGATGGACACAGCAGGTTTAAGGTTGGATATTGGGAACATTTCTCCTCAGAACAGAGTGCCCAGCCCTGGTTCAGGCTGTCCTGGGCAGGGTGGTGTCCCCATCCTGGGGTGATTTAACAGATGTGGCACTTGGGGACATGGGTGAGTGATGGCCTGGGCAGGGTGGTGTCCCCATCCCTGGGGGGATTTAACAGATGTGGCACTTGGGGACATGGGGGAGTGATGGACACACAAGGTTTAAGGTTGGATACTGGGAACATTTCTCCTCAGAACAGAGTGCCCAGCCCTGGTTCAGGCTCTCCTGGGCAGGGTCGAATCCCCATCCCCGGGGTGATTTAACAGATGTGGCACTTGGGGACATGGGGAGTGATGGCCTTGGCAATGCTCTTTGGACTCAATGGCCTCAATTGGTTTTTCCAACCTAAATGATTCCAKGAATTCTAGAGGGCTGGAAATTCTGGCCTTACAGAAAAAATGAATCTTCCTCCTCTCAGACATGAAAATAAACATTTGGGTCCCCCTGGCCAACTCAGGGTGACCCAGTGGCACCACCACCTGTGACAACACACATTTACAATCCACAACCCCCCAAGCAATCAGCATTTGGGTTTGGGGTTTGCTCCACTGCAGCAAGGCTCAAACATCACACACCTTTTACCACAGGTGAGTTCAGCCAGGGAACAGCCACGATGCACAAACCCCCCAATTTTAACGGGTTTTTGCCAAATCCCATTCCAGAACACAAATAAGATCCAGTAACAGCTTAACCCACAAAGTTCGAGAACACCACGGGGTGTCCCCAAATGCCCAGAGAAACTGAATTCTGAATTCTCAGCAYTCTCCACGTGCTGAGCCCTCCATGGAGAGAGATTCCACCCTGGAACACCCTCACTGCCACAGAAACATGGAATGGCCCAGAACTGCGGGCAAAAATCATTCCAGAAAGGAGAAAGGAGGAAGCTGAGTGAGAATAAAACAGCTGGGGGCAGTGCAGGACACAGAAACAGCAGAAAGAAAAGCTCCTTGGCAGGCAGACAGGAGGAATTACCATCCCAGAGCCTGGAAAGGGCAGAGCAGGCAGTSTGTGAGGTCAGCAGGAAACAAAACACAAAATTCATCTGGGAGYGATTGGGCCACGCTGGGCAGATCAGAATCTCCCCAAATAACAAACCTGAGGGTTTGTTTCTTTGCATTTCAGGTGAAAACCAACCACCCAAATCCCCTCCCCAGCAACCCTCACCTACCAGCACTTCCAGGTCGTTGCCACCGAGATCCAACTGCTCTAACTTGACMAGGAAGGAGAGTGAACTGCAGGGCACAGGGGACAGAGAGACAAAACAAGAAATAAAGAGTGGAAGGTTAGCATGTGGGACACACAAATCACATCATCTTTGCTAACTCCTAAAGCAGGTGGGGAATCCTGACCTTCCTCAATCCCTCTGAGTTTATAGAGCTCGTCCCCTCCCAAAGCCAGACCATCCACCCCGGGAAATTGGGCTCAGAGGCACAGCAGTCCCACAACAGCTCCACTGGCACCAGTTCGGCTTCTCCCCTCCCACCATAACATCCTCCTTCATCAAAACCATAAAAAATGACCAGTCACAGCCTGACATGACTGTCTGTGTCACAGCAGGGACAGGGACATGAGCATGGACCATCCCAAATGACCAGTCACACCCTGACATGGACCATCCCAAATGACCAGTCACAGCCTGACATGGACCATCCCAAATGACCAGTCACACCCTGACATGGACCATCCCAAATGAC
>NW_026627675.1:0-1064 GCF_030028575.1 Malurus melanocephalus
AGAGGTGTCCCCGTGGTCCCACCCAGTGTCACCATCCCCGCCCCGTGTCCCCGTTCCCACCTTCCTCCGGGTCGGTGTCCCGGGGTGGCCCCGGTGGCTCTGTCCGGCCGCGCTGCAGGATGAGGCCGCAGAAGGCCCTGACCAGCGGGTGGCCCTGGCTGACCTCCAGCAGCAGGAAGTGGCAGTAGCTGTGGAACCCTGGGGACAGGGGGACACTCTGAGGACCCCTGAGGTCCCCTGAGGTTCTCCATGACATGAGGTGACCACTGGCGAAACCCCAAAGGTCCCCACCCATTTTTTGGGATAAAAAACCAAAATTCAGCAGGAATTTGGAGATGCCACYTGCTCCAGGTGTCCCATTCCCAAATGACCCTAAATCCTGACAAGAACATCTGGGGGAAGCTCTGAGGTCCTCTGAGGTCCCCCAGGACATGAGGTGACCACTGGTGGAACCCCAAAGGTCATCTCCCATTTTTTGGGGTGGAAAACCAGGATGCRGCAAGAATTTGGAGATGTCCCCTGCTCCAGGTGTCCCATTCCCAACATTTGGAGATGATGTCACCCTCTCCAGGTGTCCCATCCCCCGCATTTCGGTGTCACCCGCCACCTCCAGGGTCAGCGGTGGAACCCAGAGCCCACCTGGGTCGAAGCTCGGCCGGTGCAGCAGGCTGATGTCCAGCCGGCACAAGTGGATGGCGTTGTAGAGGCCGGAGATGACCACGCGCCACCCTCCGGCCAGGACACCCAGCAGGACATTCACGGGGAAGAGCAGGACGGTGAGGATGGACAGGGCACGCCTGAGGGGACAGCGATGGACAGATGGACAGATGGACAGGGATGGATGGACAGGGATGGACAGGGATGGACAGATGGACAGATGGACAGATGGACAGACAGGGATGGATGGACAGGGATGGACAGGGATGGACAGATGGACAGGGATGGACAGGGATGGACAGGGAAGGACAGATGGACAGACAGGGATGGATGGACAGATGGACCCCATCCCAGTGACCCCAAAGGACCTGGCCTTTCCGAGGCCTGGAAAGGGGGCTGGAACAGCA
>NW_026627675.1:3312-4409 GCF_030028575.1 Malurus melanocephalus
GGGATAATGGGAATGAGGATAATGGGAATGGGGACATCAGGAATGGGGTCGGGATATTGGGATATTGGGAACATCRGGAATGGGATATCGGGATATCGGGATAAAGGGATAATGGGAATGGGGATAATGGGAATGGGGAAATTGGGAATGGGGATGGGGATGATGGGAATGGGGACCTGGGAATGGGATATCGGGAATGAGGTCAGGGATGTCTGGAATTCCATCTCCAGCCCCACCTGTGCATTCCCAGAGTCCTGAGGAGCATGGAGCAGGTGAGGATACAGCCCAGCACCAGGGAGCAGATRTAGCAGACTGCAGGAAAAATGGGGGAAAATGGGGAAAAACKAACAGATTTGGGGTTGGGAACCRCGCCTGGAATGGGGGTTTTGGCGGGAATCGCGCCTCGCGGTTTCCTGCTTTTTTTGGGAATTTTCCTTTGTCTCCCAGTAGGAATCAAGGTGGAATCATCCCTGCTTTTCTTTTATCCCTGAAATTCCCTCATTCATGTTATTCCCTCATTTCCCCCATCCCTTTTTCCTAAAATTCCCTGATCCCCACAATCCCTTTATCCCAAAATTCCTCAATCCCTGCAATCCTTTTATCCCTGAAATTCCCTCATCTCCTCTATCCCTTTATCTTCAAATTCCCTGATCCCCAAAATCCCTTCCCGAAATTTCCCACACTTCTTTCCCAAAATCCCATCCCAAAATCCCATCCCCAAATCCCTTCCCCAAATCCCATCCCCAAATTCCTTCCAAAAATCCCTTCCCCAAATCCCTTCCCCAAATCCCCCTGGAATCTGCCCCATCTCAGGTCCAGAATTCTCCAAAATACCCCCGGAATCTTCCCCATCCCAAGTCCGAAATCCCATGAAATTCTCCAGGAATCTGCCCCATCCCAGGTCCAGAATCCCCCAAAATCCCCCCAATATCTGCCCCATCCTAAGTCTGAAATGCTCCAGAATGCCCTGGAATGCCCCAAAATGCCCCGGAATGTTGCAGAAYGCCCCAAATCCCCTGGAATTTTTGGGGCCGCACCCTCCAGCGCCCAGAGGTAGTGGCGGACGGTGGCCAGCTCCTGCTCCATGTCGCCCATGG
>NW_026627676.1:0-1199 GCF_030028575.1 Malurus melanocephalus
AATGTTTCTGTAACACTTAGAAGAGGCTGGTGCTCTCACAGTTAATAGCACCATTGCAAATGCTGCCCACTGAGTTCGGCTTCTGGACTGGTATGCTTGTCTTGTCTTTGAGAATCGTAACTATCTAATGATGAAATATGACTAAAAGATTAAAAACCTACATGGAAAGAATCACAGTTACTGAGAATGAGTTTCTTGGATGCATTCTTCATGCACAATGGCCTTGTACCCCATGCAATCACACGTATTTGTGCAAGTAGGTCTTACAGAACTCATGTGTCTATGTATGGAAACTACTGATAAAGACCATTTTCCTAAGTGGCAGGGCTCCCAAATATGCACACCCACATTTGGTGTAAAGGACTACACAGGAATTAAAGGAAGAATTAAGAATTYAGTTTTACGTGTCTACTTTGGAGGTAGGTTTGGATGCAGGACTTTTCCACCAACAGTAAAACTTGTACATTTACTGACATTCTACAAGATTTTAAYCACTGCAAATGTAATGTACTAACTTGATGTATTTCCTTTTTAGGAAAAGATCCTCAATTAACATATTTCCAGTATTTCTTTAATCATTTTAAAGAACATGCAGTCTCTACAGCTCATTGTCTGCACGGAATCATTGATCATACTGCAGTTGGAGTTGCCTCCATAATGGCAAATTAGAGCCAGATGGAGAATCACTTCTTGAACACAACATTTGGGATCATTCTTTCTCCAAGGTTCAGTGATACCACTTCTATGCTGATACATTGTAAGCCTATTTATTTATAAGCACAGAGGAGGGAAAAAGGACTGCATTGATGGCTGGAATAAGGACATGAAGGGATGGAAACAGAGAAGACTAGACAAGAGATGGGGAGTTATCAAGAACTGAGGAAAAAAATGGTTGAGAAAATAGGTAAGAAAGACACTTAAGTTGGCCAAACACTCTGGAAAGGGATACTAGGATTGCAATTCTGAAGTGAAAGCAGGGAGGAGAAAGAGCACCCAGGAGCAAGAAATTTGTACTGACTCAGCAAGAAATAAACAAAACCGCCAATCTATTGTTTTTTACATACAACCTATTTTGCACAAGTAATTCTTGTGGTGTTTCAAGAATTTCAGCTGAATGTAAGTGAAAATTACCGCTGTCAAAACAAATATATAAAATACATTCTTTAAAGAGCACGTATTTTAGTTTGTTAAGGAATTAC
>NW_026627676.1:4124-4821 GCF_030028575.1 Malurus melanocephalus
CAGGAAGGGTACAAAAGGAGTGAGTTGTTATGTATCATGAAGCAGTATTACACAGAGGCTGTCTCATTTTTGTGGCTGAAACACCCACATTTGCATAAGAGAGTATATTTAACTCACTTTTTCAAATTATTCCACAATATTTTTTTTAGCAGATATAATAAACATCCCTAATGTGTCTATCTATGGAATGGTTCCAGTACTCCGAWGCAAATGTTGCAGACAATAATCGATGTACACAGTTTGGATTATGTGGTTATGATATCCTAATAGAAATTTGGCTGTCTGCCTATGGGAGTTCAATATGAGCTTCATAGTTTATAACATCAGAAACAGTCCTTTACAATATTATAGCCACATTTCTCAAACCATTGCCTATACATTATATCCTAATATCTGATTTTCACAGAAATCCAAAATAATAAACAAAATCCCTAAACCCCAGAGTGCTCAGAAACAAAATTCAGAATGAAAAGGCAAGCATTTTTACATCTGATATGATTTCTCTTGCAATTCATTCATCAAACATCTGCAACAAGYTGCCAGAAYGCCTCCATTAGTGAAATTTCTATGGCATTCACCASCTTGATGCTCACTGATAGAATAATGTAGAAGTTTTACCTCTAATGTTTTCTGCTCCATTTGAGGCATCCACTTTAAAGTGAGATTTGGCCTGCATGTGTTTTCATGTCTTGGAATA
>NW_026627677.1:0-1005 GCF_030028575.1 Malurus melanocephalus
CCCAGCCCCCCCACCTGAAGGCCGTCAGATACTCCACATCCCCAATGGGGGGGTCGACGCCGCCCGTCCAGGCGATGTTGATGTTGTAACCCACGCCCAGCCCGCTGCCCACCTGGGGGGACACAGGTGACCCCAGAGTGACCCTCTGAGAGGTCACGGGGAGACCCCCACCCCCAAAATTTCCCCCTCAGTACCTCCTCGGGGGCACCACTGCCCGGGAAGAAGTTCCCATCGTCGTAGCGGTGCAGGGAGATGTAGAGCACGTGCGGGTCGCTGTAAAACGCCTGCTGCGTCCCGTTGCCGTGGTGGATGTCCTGGAGGACACCCGTGACGTCAGGGACACCCCAAGGCCACTCGAGGTGTCCCCAAGGCTGGTGGGGGTCCCTCCTGTCCCCCCTTACCCAGTCCACGATGAGGATCCGGCCCACGCTGAGCCGCTGCTGCAGCAGCTTGGCCGAGATGGCCACCGAGTTGAAGAAGCAGAAGCCCCTGGGGATGAGGGGACAAGGGACAAGGGGACATCAGCGAGGGGTGGCCCTGGGTGGGGGTCCCAGCCCTGTCCCTGTACTCACATGGCCGTGGACTCCTCGGCATGGTGGCCTGGGGGGCGGATGACAGCGAAGCCGTTCTGGGGACAGAGAGGGACATGGTGGGGACATGAGGGGACACAGTGGGTACATGAAGGGACACATGTGGGACATGAGGGGACACAGTGGGACAGAAAGAGGGACACGGTGGGGACGTGAGGGGACACGGTGGGGACATGAGGGGACACAGTGGGACAGAAAGAGGGACACGGTGGGGACGTGAGGGGACACAGTGGGGACATGAGGGGACATGTGTGGGACACAAAGGGACGTGTGTGGGACAGAGAGGTGTACGTATGAGGCACAGAGGGACACGAAGAGACACATGTAGGACACAGTGGGACATGTGTGGGACACGGACACAGTGGGACACGAAGGGACACAGAGGGACACGCATGGGACACAGAGGGACACAGTG
>NW_026627677.1:3065-4274 GCF_030028575.1 Malurus melanocephalus
GACCCCCCAGCACCCACCCAGCAGCTTCTTGCTGTCCAGCTTCTGTCGGTTCAGGGGGCTGGTGCCGTAGAGCAGCGCGTGGTGCTCCGAGTGCACCGTCTGGATCTCCTCCAGCGTGGCCTTCCTGCCGCGGATCCGCTGAGGGGAGGGGGCACYGGCTGAGCCCCCGGGGTGTCCCCGCACCCCCTGACCCCTCCCCGGCCCCGGGAGACCCTCCCTCACCTCGCACTTGCCCAGCAGGCCGGTCTCCTGCAGCCGGGACCAGATGCTCTGGATGCGGCCGGCGTGCTCGGGGTGGATGGTGGTGTTGCCGCAGGTGCATTGGTGCTTCAGCATGAAGGTGTCGTACACCACGCCTGGGCACAGCGCAGCTGGCACGGCTGGCACGGCCACCGGGGCCACCACAGAGGGCCACCGGGGCTGCCAGTGCCACCCCGAAACCACTGCCACCCCAAAACCACTGCCACCCCAAAACTGCCACCTGGCACGGCCACCGGGGCCCCCACAGAGGGTCACCGGGGACTGCCAGTGCCACCCCGAAACCACTGCCACCTGGCAGGGCCACCAGGGCCACCACAGAGGGCCACCGGGGCTGACAGTGCCACCCCGAAACCACTGCCACCTGGCATGGCCACCGGGACCACCACAGAGGGCCACCGGGGCTGACAGTGCCAGCCCAAAACCACCGCCACCCCAAAACCACTGCCACCTGGCACGGCCACCGGGGCCACCACAGAGGGCCACCGGGACTGCCAGTGCCACCCCGAAACCACTGCCACCCCAAAACTGCCACCCCAAAACTGCCACAGCCACCAGGGCCACCCCAGAGGGCCACTGGCACTGCCAGTGCCACCCCAAAACCACTGCCACCTGGCACGGCCACCGGGGCCACCCCAGAGGGCCACCAGGACTGCTAGTGCCAGCCCAGAACTGTCACCCCAAAACTGCCACTGCCATCCCAAAACTGCCACCCCAGAACTGCCAGTGCCACCCTGGAACTGCCAGTGCCACCCCAGAACCACTGCCACCCCAAAACTGCCACCCCAAAACCACTGCCACCAGGGCCACCCGAGAGGGCCACCTGGCACTGCCAGTGCCACCCCACAACCACCACTGCCACCCCGAAACTGCCATCCCACACACCCCAGAACCGCCACTGCCACCCCAGAACCGCCATCCCGCACACCCCGGCACTGCCACCCCAAAACT
>NW_026627678.1:0-1184 GCF_030028575.1 Malurus melanocephalus
GAGCCCTTCAAGGAGCTGGGGCCGGATGGTGCAGCTGCACCTCAAGAGCGACAAACCCCAGACCAAGCTGCTCATCCTGCACCAGGCCGTGGCCGTCATCCTCAGTCTGGAGCAGCAGGTTCGAGGTCAGTCCCCAAAATTCCCAAAAATCCCGAAATTCCCATTTTTTTCCGCTTTTTTTTAGCATTTTTCCCCATTTTTTTAGGATTTTTTAGGTGTATTTTAGGAGCATTATGGTACTTTTTGAGCCATTTTTGGAGTGTATTTTAGGACCATTACGGTAATTTTTGAGTGTATTTTAGGAGCATTACAGTAATTTTTGAGCCATTTCTGGAGTGTATTTTAGGAGCATTACGGTAATTTTTGAGCAATTTTTTTGAGTGTATTTTAGGAGCATTACGGTAATTTTGAGCCATTTTTGGATTGTATTTTAGGAGCATTACAGTAATTTTTGGAGTGTATTTTAGGAGTATTACGGTAATTTTTGAGCCATTTTTGTATTGTATTTTAGGAGCATTACGGTAATTTTTAGCAGCATTACGGTAATTTTTGAGCAATTTTTGGATTGTGTTTTAGGAGAATTATGGTAATTTCTGAGTGTATTTTAGGAGCATTACGGTAATTTTTGAGCCATTTTGGAGTGTATTTTAGGAGCATTACGGTAATTTTGGAGCCATTTTTGGAGTGTATTTTAGGAGCATTACGGTAATTTTGGAGCCATTTTTGGAGTGTATTTTAGGAGCATTACGGTAATTTTTGAGCCACTTTTGGAGTATATTTTAGGAGCATTACGGTAATTTTGGAGCCATTTTGGAGTGTATTTTAGGAGCATTACGGTAATTTTTGGAGTGTATTTTAGGAGTATTACGGTAATTTTTTAGCAATTTTTGGAGTGTATTTTAGGAGCATTATGGTAATTTTTGAGTAATTTTTAGAGTGTATTTTAGGAGCATTTTGGTAATTTTTTACCAATTTTTAAAGTGTATTTTAGGAGCATTACGGTAATTTTTGAGCCATTTTGGAGTGCGTTTTAGAAGCATTACGGTAATTTTTGGAGCCTTTTTGGGGGAGTATTTTAGGAGCATTACTGTAATTTTTGAGCCATTTTGGGGAGTATTTTAGGAGCATTACGGTAATTTTCAAGCCATTTTTTGAGTGTATTTTAGGAGCATTACGGTAATTTT
>NW_026627678.1:2859-4042 GCF_030028575.1 Malurus melanocephalus
TTTTTTAGGATATTTTCAGGGATATTTCAGGATTTTTTTAGAATTTTTCAGGGATATTTTAGGAATTTTTTAGGATTTTTTTGGATTTTTTAGGATTTTTTAGGATTTTTTAAAGGAATTTTTATTGCAATTTTTAGGGATTTTTGAGGAATTTTTAAGGGATATTTTAGGAAATTTTTAGGATTTTTTTCAGGGATATTTTAGGAAATTTCAGGAATTTTTTTATAATTTTTTAGGACTTTTTCGGGGAATTTTTAGGCATTTTTTAGGAATTTTGAAGGAATTTTTTTTGCAATTTTTTAGAATTTTTTCAGGGAGTTTTTAGGAATTTTCAGGAATTTTAAAGGAATTTTATAGGAATTTTCCAGGGAATTTTCAGGGAATTTTCAGGATTTTTTTGCAATTTTTAGCGATTTTTTTAGGAATTTTTTAGGAATTTTTTAGGGATTTTTTGGGATTTCTTTAGGAATTTTTTAAGAGTTTTTTTTTTAAATTTTCCAGGGATTTTTCAGGAATTTTAAAGGGATTATTTTAGGAATTTTAAAGGAATTTTTTCAGGGATTTTTCAGGGTTTTTTTTTAATTTTTTAATAATTTTTTAGGATAGTTTCAGGGATTTTTTAGGGATTTTTAAGGAATTTTATAGGAATTTTTTAGGAATTTTCCAGATTTTTTCAAGAATTTTTAAGGATTTTTTAAGGAATTTTTTTAATAATTTTTTTAGGAATTTTTTAATAATTTTTTTGGATTTTTTCAGGGAATTTTTAGGGATTTTCCAGGATTTTTTTAGGAATTTTGAAGGAATTTTTTAGGATTTCTTTAGGAATTTTTTAGGAATTTCTTTTTAATTTTCCAGGGAATTTTCAGGAATTTTTTTAGGAATTTTAAAGGAATTTTTTAGGAATTTTTTAGGATTTTTTTCAGGGATATTCTAGGAAGTTTTTACGATTTTTTCTGGGAATTTTCAGGGATTTTTCTGGATTTTTTAAAGGATTTTTTTAGGAATTTTATTGCGATTTTTTAGGATTTTTTTTTAATTTTTTAGGGATTTTTCAGGAATTTTTAAGGGATTTTTTAGGATTTTTTTTAAATTTCTGGATTTTTTTAGGAATTTTTAAGGAATATTTTAGGAATTTTCAAGGAATTTTTTCAGAGATTTTTCAGGGTTTTTTTAGGGATTTTTT
>NW_026627679.1:0-1224 GCF_030028575.1 Malurus melanocephalus
TATGCAAATGAGCATGCAAATGAGATGCAAATGAGGGCTCACCGGGGGTCAGCAGCCGGTCCTGGTACTTGGGCACGTGGGGATCGACGCTCTGCAGCATCACCCACATGGTGAGGGCAAAAAGCCCGGCCAGGAACCCGTAAAACACCAGGTARAACAGCAGGATCAGCCCTGGGGGGCGAAAATGGGGTCAAAAACCTCGGAAATGGGATCGGGACCCCCGAAAATGGGGGGGGGGGGAACCCCAAACCCCAAAAAACAAACAAAAACAGTGAAAAATCCCTAAAATCGGGTGTGAATTCCTAAAAAAACACCAGGTAGAACAGCAGGATCAGCCCTGGGGGGCGAAAAATGGGGTCAGGGACCCCCGGAAATGGGATTGGGACCCCGAAAATGGGGGGAAAGACCCCAACCCCAAAATCCCAAACAAAAACAGTGAAAAATCCCTAAAATCGGGTTCAAATCCCAATGTAAAACACCAGGTAAAACAGCAGGATCAGCCCTGGGGGGCCGAATTTGGGGTCAGGGACCCCCGAAAATGGGAGCGGGACCCCCGAAAATGGGGGGGAACCCCCAATTCCAAAATCTCAAACAAAAACAGTGAAAAATCCCTAAAATCCCACTCGAAATAGTGAAGAAATCCCAATGTAAAACACCAGGTAGAACAGCAGGATCAGCCCTGGAGGGCGAAAATTGGGGTCAAAAACCTCGGAAATGGGAGCGGGACCCCCGAAAATGGGGGGACAGCCCCAAACCCCAAAATCCCAAAGAGAAACGGTGAAAAATCCCGAAAATCCCACTCGAAATAGTGAAGAAATGCCAATGTAAAACACCAGGTAGAACAGCAGGATCAGCCCTGGGGGGCCAAAAATGGGGTCAAAAACCTCAGAAATGGGATCAGGACCCCCGAAAATGGGATCAGGACCCCCGAAAATGGGGGGGAAAGCCCTCGATCCCAAAAAACAAACAAAAATCCCCAAAATCCCACTCGAAAATCCCTAAAATCGGGTGTGAATTCCTAAATAAAACACCAGGTAGAACAGCAGGATCAGCCCTGGGGGGTGAAAAATGGGGTCAGGGACCCCCAAAAATGGGATCGGGACCCCCGGAAATGGGGAGGAACCCCCAACCCCAAAATCCCAAAGGAAAATCCCAAAATCCCACTCAAAAATCCCCCAAATCGGGTGTGAATTGGGTGTGAATTCCTAAATAAAGGTACAACAG
>NW_026627679.1:2889-3915 GCF_030028575.1 Malurus melanocephalus
CCCTGACCCTCTCACCGTTATTGGGGGGGGTCTTTCGGAACCCCCCGCCCCCACCGCGCCCATTTGGGGGGGGTCCTGGGAACCCCTGGGGGGTCTCTGCACCCCCAACCCCCTCCCCAAATTGAGGGGCGATGTTAACAGAGGGGATCCCCCAAATCCCCCTCCCTCCCCAAATTTGGGGGATCCTCGGGGGGGTCCGTCCATCCCAACCCCTTCCCCAAATTGAGAGGCGATGTTAACAGGAGGGATCCCCCAAATCTCCCCCCTCCCCCAATTTGGGGGTCCTCGGGGGGGTCTCTTCACCCCGAACCCCCTCCCCAAATTGAGGGGCGCTGTTAAAGCGGGGAGGGGGCGATTTAAGGAAAACCCCTCTAGTTCCCCCCTCCCCCAATTTGGGGGTCCTTGGGGGGTTTCCTCCACCCCGAACCCCCTCCCCAAATTGAGAGGCGATGTTAACAGGGGGGATCTCCCTCCCCAAATTTGGGGGTCCCAAACCCCCTCCCCAAATTGAGGGGCGCTGTGAAAGCGGGAAGGGGGTGATTTAAGGGACCCCCCCCAATTTTTGGGATGCTCCGGGGGGGTCCCTCACCCTCCCAACCCCACAAAAAGGGGAGGGGTCCCCACTCACCCCAACTGGTTCCAGTCCTGCCCAGGAACTGGCGGCTGCGGGGGTCCCAGACGAACGCTCGCCACTCGGCCAGCACTTGCCCGCAGCTGCGCTTCTCCTTGTCCCGCGCCATCGGGGGGGCTCTGTCGCGATAGGAGCTGTCACCCCCCCCTCCCCCCGCGCGGTGGTCGCGCTGTCCCCTCCCCCTCCCGCTGTCCCCTCCCGCTGTCGCTGTCGCTGTCGCTGTCGCTGTCGCCGCCGGCTCCGCCCGCCCCGGGTCTCGAACCCGCGACTTCCCCGCGGCCGCCGCTGCGCTGCCCTTTATGGGCTCGGAGGCCACGCCCACCCTCCGGCGGTGGCCACGCCCACCCACCCAAACTCCGCCCCTCAAAGCCCCACGGGCACCGCCCCCTTCGGTT
>NW_026627680.1:0-1278 GCF_030028575.1 Malurus melanocephalus
GAGAGTGATCTCAGCTCCAGAGTCGGGTGAGGAAATATCCAAAATTATCCAAAATCCATCAAAACTGCCCCAAATCCACTGCTGAGGGACAGGGAGAGGAGAGAGAGCGATCTCAGCTCCAGAGTCGGGTGAGAAAATATCCAAAATCTACTGAAAAACACCCCAAATCCACCCAAATCCACTGCTGAGGGACAGGGAGAGACGGGAGAGCGATCTGAGCTCCAGAGTCAGGTGAGAAAATATCCAAAATCCACCCAAATCCACTGAAAAACACCCAAAATCCAACAAAACTGCCCCAAATCCACGAAAAACACCCCAAATCCACCCAAATCCCACTGCAGGGGAAGCTGAGGGACAGGGAGAGATGGGAGAGCAACCTCAGCTCCAGAGTCGGGTGAGAAACACAAAAAAAAAAATCTAAAAATATCCAAAATCCACCCAAATCCAGTGCTGAGAGACAGGGAGAGGAGAGAGAGCAACCTCAGCTCCAGAGTGGGGTGAGAAACACAAAAAAACCATCTGAAATTATCCAAAACCCACCCAAATCCACTGAAAAACACCCCAAAATCCACTGCTGAGGGACAGGGAGAGGAGAGAGAGCAGCCTCAGCTCCAGAGTTGGGTGAGAAAATATCCAAAATTATCCAAAATCCACTGAAAAATACCCCAAATCCACTGCTGAGGGACAGGGAGAGGAGAGAGAGCAGCCTCAGCTCCAGAGTCGGGTGAGAAAATATCCAAAATTATCCAAAATCCATCAAAACTGCCCCAAATCCACTGAAAAATATCCAAAATCCATCAAAACTGCCCCAAATCCACTGCTGAGGGACAGGGAGAGACGGGAGAGCAACCTCAGCTCCAGAGTGGGGTGAGAAAATATCCAAAATCTACTGAAAAACACCCCAAATCCACCCAAATCCACTGCAGGGAGAGGAGAGAGAGCAACCTGAGCTCCAGAGTGGGGTAAGAAATGGGAAAAAAATACTCAAAATTATCCAAAATCCATCAAAACTGCCCCAAATCCACTGCTGAGGGACAGGGAGAGGAGAGAGAGCAACCTCAGCTCCAGAGTCGGGTGAGAAACAGGATAAAAACATCTAAAAATATCCAAAATCCATAGAAACTGCCCCAAATCCACTGCTGAGGGACAGGGAGAGGAGAGAGAGCAACCTCAGCTCCAGAGTTGGGTGAGAAATGAGAAAAAACCACCCAAAATTATCCAAAATGCATCCAAATCCCACTGCAGGGAGAGCTGAGGGACAGGGAGAGGAGAGAGAGC
>NW_026627680.1:2260-4166 GCF_030028575.1 Malurus melanocephalus
GACAGGGAGAGGAGAGAGAGCAACCTCAGCTCCAGAGTGGGGTAAGAAATGCAAAAAAATACCCAAAATTATCCAAAATCCACTGAAAAATACCCAAAATCCACTGAAAAACACCCCAAATCCACTGAGAAATACCCAAAATCCACTGCTGAGGGACAGGGAGAGACGGGAGAGCAACCTCAGCTCCAGAGTCGGGTGAGAAAATATCCAAAATTATCCAAAATCCATCAAAACTGCCCCAAATCCACTGCTGAGGGACTGGGAGAGGAGAGAGAGCAATCTGAGCTCCAGAGTCGGGTGAGGAAATATCCAAAATTATCCAAAATCCACTGAAAAATACCCCAAATCCACTGAAAAATACCCCAAATCCACTGCTGAGGGACAGGGAGAGACGAGAGAGCAACCTCAGCTCCAGAGTGGGGTGAGAAATGGGATAAAAACACCCAAAATCCATCAAAACACCCAAAATCCATCCAAATCCACTGCTGAGGGACAGGGAGAGGAGAGAGCAATCTGAGCTCCAGAGTCGGGTGAGAAATGGGAAAAAAATACCCAAAATTATCCAAAATCCACCCAAATCCACTGGAAAACACCCCAAATCCACTGAAAAACAACCAAAATCCATCAAAACTGCCCCAAATCCATCCAAATCCACTGCTGAGGGACAGGGAGAGACGGGAGAGCAACCTCAGCTCCAGAGTCGGGTGAGAAATGGGATAAAAACACCCAAAATCCATCAAAACTGCCCCAAATCCACTGAAAAATACCCAAAATCCACTGCTGAGGGACAGGGAGAGGAGAGAGAGCAACCTCAGCTCCAGAGTCGGGTGAGAAATGGGAAAAAAACACCCAAAATCCATCAAAACTGCCCCAAAATCCAGTGCTGAGGGACAGGGAGAGACGGGAGAGTGATCTCAGCTCCAGAGTGGGGTAAGAAATGCAAAAAAATACCCAAAATTATCCAAAATCCACCCAAATCCACTGCAGGGAGAGCTGAGGGACAGGGAGAGGAGAGAGAGCAACCTCAGCTCCAGAGTCTGGTGAGAAACACAAAAAAACCATCTAAAAATACCCCAAATCCGTCAAAACTGCCCCAAATCCATCCATAATCCCACTGCAGGGGGAGCTGAGGGACAGGGAGAGATGGGAGAGCAATCTCAGCTCCAGAGTGGGGTGAGAAATGGGATAAAAACACCAAAAATCCATCAAAACTGCCCAAAATCCACTGCTGAGGGACAGGGACAGGAGAGAGAGCAGCCTCAGCTCCAGAGTCGGGTGAGAAATGGGAAAAAAATACCCAAAATTATCCAAAATCCACTGAAAACACCCAAAATCCACTGCTGAGGGACAGGGAGAGGAGAGAGAGCAACCTCAGCTCCAGAGTCGGGTGAGAAATGGGATAAAAACACCTAAAATTATCCAAAATCCACCCAAATCCTGCTGCAGGGGGAGCTGAGGGACAGGGAGAGACGGGAGAGCAACCTCAGCTCCAGAGTTGGGTAAGAAATGGGAAAAAAATACCCAAAATCCATCAAAACTGCCCCAAAATCCACTGCTGAGAGACAGGGAGAGACGGGAGAGCAGCCTCAGCTCCAGAGTCGGGTGAGAAATGGGATAAAAACATCTAAAAGCACCCAAAATCCGCTGAAAAACACCCAAAATCCACTGAAAAACACCCAAAATCCATCAAAACTGCCCCAAAACCCTCCGAAACAGCCTCAAATTCATTAAAACTGCCCCAAATCCATCAAAACTGCTTAAAATCCATCAAAACTGTCCAAAATCCATCAAAAACAGCCCCAAATCCATCAAAACTGGAAAAAATCCATCAAAACCATCCCCAAATGCTGCTCTTCAGGGAGTTGAGGGAGAGATGGAAGAGCAGCCTCAGCTCCAGGGTCAGGTG
>NW_026627681.1:0-1215 GCF_030028575.1 Malurus melanocephalus
GGGGGGGCAGGGCCCGGGCCCGGGGGGGGGACACAGGACCAGGGGGGAAACTCCAGAGCTGGGCCTGGGGACACGGGGACAGCTCGGGGTCACCCCCGGGGACATGGGGACAGCTCGGGGTCACCCCCGGGGACACGGGGACACTGTCCAGGGACACGGGGACAGCTTGGGGTCAGCCCCGGGGACACCCCCAGGGACACGGGGACAGCTTGGGGACACCCCCGGGGACATGGGGACAGCTTGGGGACACAGCCCAGGGACATGGGGACAGCTCGGGGACACCCCCGGGGACAAGGGGACACTGCCCAGGGACACGGGGACAGCTTGGGGTCACCCTCGGGGACAAGGGGACACTGCCCAGGGACACGGGGACAGCTTGGGGACACCCCCAGGGACACCCCCAGGGACATGGGGACACCCCAGGGTCACCCCTGGGGACACCCAGGGACACTCTGGGATCACCCCAGGATGGGAAACACCCCCCGTGTCACCCCTCAGACCATGTCCCCACCTGCTGTGACCACCAATGTCCCCATGGGTGACACGGCCGTGGTGGCATCAGCCCAGGGACACAACCCCCCTAATATGTCCCCTCCATTGTCCCCTCAATGTCCCATCACTGTCCCCTCAATGTCCCCTCATTGTCCCCTCAATGTCCCCTCAATGTCCCCTCATTGTCCCATCACTGTCCCCTCAATGTCCCCTCACTGTCCCCTCAATGTCCCCTCATTGTCCCCTCACTGTCCCCTCATTGTCCCCTCATTGTCCCCTCACTGTCCCCTCATTGTCCCCTCACTGTCCCCTCATTGTCCCATCACTGTCCCCTCAATGTCCCATCATTGTCCCCTCATTGTCCCCTCATTGTCCCCTCACTGTCCCCTCATTGTCCCCTCATTGTCCCCTCACTGTCCCCTCATTGTCCCATCACTGTCCCCTCATTGTCCCCTCATGTCCCCTCCGTGTCCCCACCTGCTGCAGGCGCCCGATGCGGGCGGTGATGTCCCCTCGGTGGCCCACGACGTCCCCTCGGTGGCCACCGATGACGTCCCCGCGGTGGCCGCCGTCGCCGGGCCCGTGGCGGTGGCCGATGTCCCCTCGGTGTCCCATGTCCCCCCGGTGTCCCATGTCCCCTCGGTGGCCGCGGTGACGCCCGTGGTGGCAGCTGGGTGGCTCCTCCAGCTCGGGGGTGGCCTCGGGCCCGGGGGGGTCCCAGGG
>NW_026627681.1:3109-4386 GCF_030028575.1 Malurus melanocephalus
AGGGGGAGGGGAGACCCCTCCCCAATTCCCAAAATATGGGGGGAGGGGTGTCAGGGGAAGGGGAGACCCCAGGAAATGGGGAAAAGGGGGAGACCCCTCCCCAATTCCCAAAATATGGGGGGAGGGGTGTAAGGGGGAGGGGTCATTTGGAGGGATCAGTGGAGAGGTCAGTGTGGGGTCAGTGTGGGGTCAATGAGGGGTCAGTTTAGGGGTCAGTTTGGGGTCATTGTGGGGTCACTTGGGAGTCATTTTGGGGTCAATGAGCGGTCACTTTGGGGTCAATGAGGGGTTAGTTTGAGGTCAGTGTGGGGTCAATGACAGGTCACTTTGGGGTCAGTTTGGGGTCAATGAGTGGTCAGTTTGAGGTCAGTGAGGGGTCAGTTTGGGGTCACTTTGGGGTCGTACCTGGGGGGCGGCAGCCAGGCCTGGGTAGGGGCAGTGTGGGGTCAGTTTGGGGTCAATGAGGGATCACTTTGGGGTCAGTTTGGGGTCAGTGAGGGATCATTTTGGGGTCAGTTTAGGGGTCAGTTTGGGGTCATTTAGGGTCAGTTAGGGCCATACCTGGGGGGTGGCAGCCAGGCCCTCAGGGGGCAGTGTGGGGTCAATGAGGGATCACTTTGGGGTCAGTTTAGGGGTCACTTTGGGGTCACTTTGGGGTCATTTAGGGCCATACCTGGGGGGCGGCAGCCAGGCCTGGGTGTGGGCAGTTTGGGGTCAGTTTGGGGTCACTTTGGGGTCACTTTAGGGTCACTTTGGGGTCATACCTGGGGGGTGGCAGCCAGGCCCTTGGGGGGCAGTCTGAGGTCAGTGTGGGGTCAATGAGGGATCACTTTGGGGTCACTTTGGGTCATACCTGGGGGGTGGCAGCCAGGCCTGGGTGTGGGCAGTTTGGGGTCAGTTTGGGGTCAATGAAGGGTCAGTTTGGGGTCAGTTTGGGATCACTTTGGGGTCATTTAGGGTCACTTTGGGCCATACCTTGGGGGTGGCAGCCAGGCCCTCGGGGGTCAGTGTGGGGTCAGTTTGGGGTCAATGAGCAGTCAGTTTGGGGTCAGTTTGGGTCACTTTAGGGTCACTTTGGGTCATACCTGGGGGGTGGCAGCCACGCCCTCGGGGGGCAGTGGGGGGTCAGTGTGGGATCACTTTGGGGTCAGTTTAGGGATCACTTTGGGGTCACTTTGGGGTCATTTAGGGCCATACCTGGGGGGTGGCAGCCACGCCCTCGGGGGGCAGTGGGGAGTCAGTTTAGGGGTCAGTTTGGGGTCACTTTGGGGTCAGTT
>NW_026627682.1:0-1090 GCF_030028575.1 Malurus melanocephalus
CTCTATGGGGTGCTCTATGGGGTGCTATGGGATGCTCTATAGGGTTCTCTATGTGGCGCTCTATGGGGTGCTATGGGGTGCCCTATGGCCGGCTGTGGGGCTGGCTCGGGCTCTGGCCCCACATCTCGGGGTTGCCCCACAATTTGGAGGCACCCCCCGTCCTGGGAGTGCCCCACAGCTCGGGGAGCCCCAATTCCCGGGGGACCTCCGACCCCTCTCCAGCCCCACAGATCGGGGGTGCCCCACAATTCCGCGTGCCCTATAGATCGGGGGTGCCCCACAATTCAGAGGTGCCCCATAGATCGGGGGTGCCCCAAGTCCCAGAAGTGCCCCACACCCTGGGGTGCCCCAAAATTCAGGGCTGCCCCACACCCTGGGGTCCCCCCACATCTTCAGGATCTTCCCGGCCCCTCCCCACCCCACATTTCGGGGGTGCCCCATAGATCGGAGCTGCCCCACATTCCGGGAGTGCCCCGCAACTCAGGGGTGCCCCACAGATCGGAACTGCCCCACAATTCAGGGGTGCCCCATAGATCGCAGCTGTCCCACATTCCGGGGGTGCACCACAACTCAGGGGTACCCCACTGATCGGGGGTGCCCCATAGATCGCAGCTGCCTCACATCCCAGGGGTGCCCCATAGATCGGAGCTGCCTCACAATTCAGGGGTGCCCCACTGATCGGAGCTGCCCCACATTCCGGGGGTGCCCCACAATTCAGGAGTGCCCCACAGATCGGAGCTGCCCCACAATTCTGGGGTGCCCCATAGATCGGAGCTGCCCCACATTCCGGGGGTGCCCCACAACTCAAGGGAGCCCCACAACTCAGGGGCGCCCCATAGATCGGAGCTGCCCCACATTCCGGGAGTGCCCCACATTCCGGGGGTGCCCCACAATTCAGGAGTGCCCCACTGATCGGAGCTGCCCCACAATTCAGGGCTACCCCACAATTCAGGGGTGCCCCATAGATCGGAGCTGCCCCACAATTCAGGGGTGCCCCATAGATCGGAGCTGCCCCACAATTCAGGGCTGCCCCACAATTCAGGGGTGCCCCATAGATCGGAGCTGCCCCACATCCCCAGGACCCCCTTCC
>NW_026627682.1:2945-4349 GCF_030028575.1 Malurus melanocephalus
GCTTTTGGGGTAATTTTTGGGGTCCCACGCGCTTTTGGGGGTCCCACCGCGGTTTTTGGGGTGGTTTTTGGTGTCTGACTGAGGTCCCCCTGTTTTTGGGGTGATTTTTGGGGTCCCACCAAGTTCCCCTGTTTCTAGGGTCCCACCGTGGTTTTTGGGGTCTCACCGCGGCTTTTGGGGTGGTTTTTGGGGATCCCACCGAGATCCCCCCGTTTTTAGGGTCTCACCGAGGATTTTGGGGTCGGTTCTGGGATGTCACCACGGTTCCCGCGTTTTTGGGGTCCCACCGCAGGTTTGGGGGCTGGTTTTGGGGTCTGAGGATTTTGGTGTGGATTTTGGGTCTCGCCGCGGTTTTTTGGGGTAATTTTTGGGGTCCCACGGGGTTTTTTTTGGGGTGCAGGGACCGCATTTCCATCAATCCTTTGTGCCCCTGTTTTTGGGGTCCCGCTGAGGTCTTTGGGGTGATTTTTGGGGTCCCACCACGGATTTTGGGTCGGTTTTAGGGTCTCACCGCGGTTTTTGGGGTGGTTTTTGGGGTTGGTTTTGGGTGATTTTGGGGTGGTTTTGGGTGATTTTGGGGCGATTTTGGGATAGTTTCGGGGGTGATTTTTGGGTGGTTTTGGGGTGATTTTTGGGGTGTTTTTGTGGTCTCATTGCGGTTTTTGTCGTGATTTGGGGAAATTTTTGGGGTCCCACCGCGGTTTTTGGGGTAATTTTTGAAGTGTTTTTTGGGGTCTCACCGCGGTTTTTGGGGTGGATTTTTGAGGTGTTTTTTGTGGTCTTACCGTGGTTTTGGGGTGATTTTTGTGGTCCCATTGCGGTTTTTGGGGTGATTTTTGGGGTGTTTTTTGGGGGCCCCACCTCGGTTTTTGGGGTCCCATCGCGATTTTTGGGGTGATTTTGGGGTGTTTTTTGTGGTCTCACCGCAGTTTTTGGGGTGTTTTTTTGGGGTCCCACCGCAGTTTTTGGGGTGATTTTGGGGGTGTTTTTGGGGGTCTCTCACCGTGGTTTTTGGGGTGATTTTTGGGGTCCCACCGCAGTTTTTCGGGTGATTTTTGGGGTGTTTTTTATGGTCTCACCGCGGTTTTTGGGGTGATTTTTGGGAAGTTTTTTGGGGTCTCCCGCTGAGGTTTTTGGGGTGATTTTTGGGGTCCCACCGCGGTTTTTGGGGTGGGTTTGCGATCCCACCGAGGTTCCCCCTGTTTTTTGGGGTGATTTTTGTGGTCCCACAGTGGTCTTTGGGGTGATTTTTGGGGTGTTTTTTGGGGTCTCTCATCGCGTTTTGTTCCGGTATTTTTTGGGGTCCCCACGTGGGTTTTTTTTGGGGTTCAGGGACCGCGTGGGCTCCCTGGACTGCGTGAACGTTCTGCTCCCCCGCGACGCGGCGCAGCTGCTGCGGGCAGA
>NW_026627683.1:0-1138 GCF_030028575.1 Malurus melanocephalus
ATAAATTAAAATCCCAGACCTGGTAACATGATGCCACTGCCTGCAGCTAAATTGTTAAAAGTCCTTTGACTCCTGGGTAATTTATAAACTCCAATAGTAGAAGAATGTGCAGGGTAACCCACCCCATGTGTCTTTTTGTCTTAGTCTTTCTTGTCCAGGTTTCTCTCAGTGTGGTGCACTATAATTGGCTCCCATAGAGAAGAAAACTATGTGAATCCAAGGATATGGGTTTTTTTTTTGTTTTTATTTTTTTTTTTTTTTTTTTTTTTTTTTTTTTTTTTTTTCTTTTTTTCTTTTTTTTTTCTTTTTTTTTTCTTATTTTTTCTTTTTTTCTTTCTTTTTCTTTCTCTGATTTGCTCTGATAAATCCTTAACTCCTCCTGAAGGTTTCATCTGGGTGATTGATCTGATAAATCCTCCTGAAGGTGTGATCTGGGTGATTTGGATCTGGTAGATCCCAATCTCCTCCTGGTGTGCTAAATCCCAATTATTCCTGAAGGTGTGATTTGGGTGATTTGCTCTGGTATTTCCTTCTGAAGGTGTGATCTGGGTGATTTGATCTGATAAATCCTCAATTCCTCCCGAAGGTGTGATCTGGGTGATTTGATCTGGGTGATTTGATCTGGGTGATTTGATCTGATAAATCCCCAGCTCCTCCTGGAGTTGTGATCTGGGTGATTGATCTGGGTGATTTGATCTGGGTGATTTGATCTGGTAAATTCTCCTGGAGCTGTGATCTGGGTGATTTGCTCTGATAAATCCTTAACTCCTCCTGAAGGTTTGATCTGGGTGATTTGATCTGGGTGATTTGATCGGATAAATCCTCCTGGGGTGTGATCTGGGTGATTTAATCTGGGTGATTTGTTCTGGTAAATCCCTCAGCTCTTCCTGGAGGTGTGGTCTGGGTGATTTGATCTGATAAATCCCCAATTCCTCCCGAAGGTGTGATCTGGGTGATTTGTTCTGGTATTTCCTTCTGAAGGTGTGATCTGGGTGATTTGATCTGATAAATCCTCCTGGGGTGTGATCTGGGTGATTTAATCGGGGTGATTTGCTCTGGTAAATTCCCCAGCTCCTCCTAGAGGTGTGATCTGGGTGATTGGCTCTGGAATTTTGTCCTGAAGGTGTGATCTGGGTGA
>NW_026627683.1:3444-4536 GCF_030028575.1 Malurus melanocephalus
TTCCTCCTGAAGGTTGATCTGGGTGATTTGATCTGGGTGATTTGCTCTGGTAAATCCCTCTGGAGGTGTGATCTGGTTTATTTGCTCTGATAAATCCTCCTGAAGGTGTAATTTGGGTGATTTGTCTGGTAGATCCCCAACTCCTCCTGAAGGTTTGATCTGGGTGATTTGATCTGGTAAATCCCCAGCTCTTCCTGGAGGTGTGATCTGGGTGATTTGATCTGGTGTTTCCTCCTGAAGGTGTGATCTGGGTGATTTGATCTGGCTGATTTGATCTGATAAATCCCCAATTCCTCCCGAAGGTGTGATCTGGGTGATTTGATCTGGTATTTCCTCCTGAAGGTGTGATCTGGGTGATTTGATCTGGTAAATGCCCTAGCTCCTCCTGAAGGTTTGATCTGTGTGATTTGCTCTGGTAAATTCTCCTGGAGCTGTGATCTGGGTGATTTGCTCTGGTAAATCCTTAACTCCTCCTGAAGGTTTGATCCAGGTGATTGTTCTGATAAATCCTCCTGGGGTGTGATCTGGGTGATTTAATCTGGGTGATTTGCTCTGGTAAAATCCTCAATTCCTCCTGAAGGTGTAATTTGGGTGATTTGCTCTGGAATTTTGTCCTGAAGGTGTGATCTGGGTGATTTGCTCTGATAAATCCTCCTGAAGGTTTGATCTGGGTGATTGATCTGCTAAATCCTCCTGAAGGTTTGATCTGGGTGATTTGATCTGATAAATCCTCCTGGGGTTTGATCTGGGTGATTTGCTCTGGTAAATTCCCCAGCTCCTCCTGGAGGTGTGATCTGGGTGATTGGCTCTGGAATTTTGTCCTGAAGGTGTGATCTGGGTGATTTGCTCTGATAAATCCCCAATTCCTCCTGAAGGTGTGATCTGGGTGATTTGCTCTGGTAGATCCCAATCTCCTCCTGGTGTGATAAATCCCAATTATTCCTGAAGGTGTGATCTGGGTGATTTGATCTGATAAATCCTTAACTCCTCCTGAAGGTTTGATCTGGGTGATTTGATCTGATAAATCCTCCTGGGGTGTGATCTGGGTGATTTAATCTGGGTGATTTGCTCTGGTAAATTCCCCAGCTCCTC
>NW_026627684.1:0-1264 GCF_030028575.1 Malurus melanocephalus
GCAGGTCCCAGGTCAGGGTTGATTCCCGGGATTCAGTCGCTGTCTCCGGGATCCTCCCTCCCTGCCCCGATCCCGGCGGATCCAATCCCATCCCTGATCCCAGTGGGTTCTGGGGGATCCCAATCCCAGTGAGAGTCCTCCCCCCATCCCAGTGGATCCCAGTGAATCCTGCCGTGATCTATCCCAATCCCAGTGGATCCCAGTGATTCTCAGTCTATCCCAGTTTATCTCCCCAGTTCGGCCCAGGAGCTGCAACAGCTGGAGCAGGCGGATCCCAGTGTGATCTGTGTCTATCCCAGTCTATCGCAGTGGATCCCACTGTGATCTATCCCAATCCCAGTTAATCCCAGTTTATCCCAGTTTATTTCTCTCTCCCCAGTTCAGCGCAGGAGCTGCAGCAGCTGGAGCAGGCAGATCTGTGTCAATCCCACTGTGATCTGTGTCTATCCCAGTCCATCCCAGTCTATCCCAGTCCATCCCAGTTAATCCCAGTTTATTTCTCTCTCCCAGCTCGGCCCAGGAGCTGCAGCAGCTGGAGCAGGCAGATCCCAGTGTGATCTGTGTCTATCCCAGTCCATCCCACTGTGATCTATCCCAATCCCAGTCTATCCCAGTCCCTCCCAGTCTATCCCAGTCTATCGCAGTCTATCCCAGTGTGATTTATCACTGTTCTAGTCCATCCCAGTCTATCCCAGTCCATCCCAGTTAATCCCAGCTCGGCCCAGGAGCTGCAGCAGCTGGAGCAGGCGGATCTGTGTCAATCCCAGTGTGATCTGTGTCTATCCCAGTCTATCCCAGTCCATTCCCAGTTAATCCCAGTTTATTTCTCTCTCTCAAATCTGCTCAGGAGCTGCAGCAGCTGGAGCAGGCGGATCTGTGTCTATCCCAGTCCATCCCAGTCCATTCCCAGTTAATCCCAGTTTATCTCTCTCTCCCAGTTCAGCCCAGGAGCTGCAGCAGCTGGAGCAGGCGGCGCTGCCGGAGTGGGAGCAGCGCTGGGAGCTGCTGATGGACCGCGAGCGCTTTCGCCTCTGGCGCCGCCCCATCCCGGGCTCACACCTCTTCCAGTACCGGGGTACGGATCCTGAAAACAGCCCCAAAATCCTGGGGATGGGGTAAAAACATGGGAATGGCACAAAAAACATGGGAATGGCACCAAAAAAATCCCAGGGAAAACATCCCAAAAATCCTGGGAATGGGATAAAAACATGGGAATGGGACCAAAAAACATGGGAATGGCACCAAAAAATCCCGGGGAAAACAT
>NW_026627684.1:3149-4314 GCF_030028575.1 Malurus melanocephalus
TCTATTTTGGGTTTTTGTTCATTTTGGGGTTTTCTCCCCGCAGTGTTTGGTTCCTACACAGATGTGACCCCGCGGCAATTCTTCAATGTGCAGGTGAGGGACCCGGACCCTGTGGGATTTGGATGGGATTTGGGATTCCGTGGCATTTGGGGTTGGATTTGGGGTGGGATTGGGGCAGGATTTTGGGATTCTGCGGGATTTGGGGCCACATTTGGGATTCCGTGAGATTGGGGCCGCATTTGGGATTCTTTGCCATTTGGGGTGGGATTTGGAGCCACATTTGGAATTAAGTGGGATTTGGGGTGGGATTTGGGATTCCTTGGCATTTGGGGTGGGATTTGGGGCAGGATTTGGGTGGGATCCTGCTCCAGGAGCCCCTTCCCAAAGCAAAGAATTCCTGATTCCTGCTGGATTTTGGGGTGAAAAGCAGCATTTTTGGGATTTCCCCGATCCCGAGCGTGGATTTGGGGTGAAAAGCTGTGTTTTTGAGATTTTCCTGATCCCAATCACGGTTTTGGGGTGGAACACGCTGCTGTTGGGGTTTTCCCCGATCCCGATCGCAGTTTTTGGGGTGAAACGCACTGTTTTGGGGTTTTCCCCGATCCCGAGTGTGGTTTTGGGGTGAAACACAGCGTTTTTGGGGTTTTTCCCCGCTGCCCCCCCAGCTGGACACCGAGTACCGCAAGCAGTGGGACTCACTGGTGATCAAACTGGACGTGATCGAGCGCGACCCGGCCACGGGGTCCGAGGTGATCCACTGGGTGACACAGTTCCCGGTGAGTGACCCTAAAATGGGATTTGGGATTGGGTTTGGGATCGGGATTGGGATCAGGATCCACTGGGTGACACAGTTCCCAGTGAGTGACCCTAAAACATTTGGGATCTGAGATTGGGGAATCCTGATGGGATTGGGATCAGGATTGGGATCCACTGGGTGACGCAGCTCCTGGTGAGTGACACCAAAAAAAATGGGATTGGGATTGGGGAATCCTGATGGGATTGGGGAATCCTGATGGGATTGGGGAATCCTGATGGGATTGGGACTGGGATCCACTGGGTGATGCAGCTCCTGGTGAGTGACCCCAAAAGGGATTTGGGATCCACTGGGTCACAGTTCCCCGTGAGTGAATTTGGGATCAGGGATTGGGATCCACTGGGTCACCCC
>NW_026627685.1:0-1601 GCF_030028575.1 Malurus melanocephalus
TAAAGCTCCAGCAATTTTATTTTCTGCGGGACGCTGCGGGAGAGGATGGGAGGGGAAAATGAAATCAGGAGGTTCCTCAAGAGTCAATCCCCTACAAAAACCATTCGTTGCCTGTCCCTGGTGAAAGGATCCTGCCAGATCCCAGAGGAACCAGCAGAGTTTGCTCAGTAATTAACTGAGGAGAGAGGAGAAAGAAGGAAATAAGTGAATAGAGAATGCTGGTGACTGCACTCTCCGAAATTTTCTCTCCCAACAGTCTTGGGTCGTGATTCCACACAACAAAACCATGCCCAGCACTGGGTGAGCCAGGAAAAAGAGGAATAATAAACTGTCTGCCTGGTTCTTTGAGGCTGAAAACATCTCTGAACATTTTGGGGCTGCTCTGCAGCAGGACATGGGTGGAAAAAACCCAACCACAGTGAGCGGGAGAGCACTTCCTTTAATGACAAACCACACCAAACAAATTATAAATTCAATTACGGTGCCACTCRCCGACAAGGAACTCAAAACACCCAGGCTCTGAGTTCAATGAATTAACTGTAGGAGTTATCAGGATTTGTGAGGAGCCATCCTGTACCTTCACTGAGATGAAAATTTGAGGTGTGAAGTGTGCTGGGTGCAGGCTGATCACTCCCTGAGCTCCAGAGAACCAGAGAAACAGCAGAACGCTCACTCAGGGCATTTTTCTCCTGCAAAATCACTCACTGGAATAGCTGGGGTTTGGAAAAGGGAGAGCTGCACTGCTGCAGAAGGATCTCTGTGGTTGCAGGAGGCATTGATAGCAAACAAAACAGCAAACAAACCTCCAACAGCCYGGGGGCTACAGCGTGTTCCAGGCGCTGTCCCCAGGGATGCTGCATTCTGCTCCTCTGTTGCCTTTTTGGTTGGTTTTAGAATTCTGAGGCAGGCCTGGTTAAGGGATAAAAGGGTTTCCCTCGGTGTTTTATAGGATTCTGGGTGCACRGCTCRTCAGGGTGGAAAATCCTAAAGRTGCACCCTGAGTATGAYRCAGATAYAATTTTTATAGACCTCAAAAATTGGCAGATCTRTCTAGAAGTCCTCAATAAAAAATTTAACAAATGAAGAAATGTCCCACTATTCTAAAGAATCCCCCAAAAATGAGGCCAGAGCCCAGTTCACACAATGTGTCCTAGAGAGAAGGTTTCACCTTCTGATGGGTTTGGGATTATGAGTTAAGGGATGAAAAAAGGGTATTTAATGGGATCATTACGGTGCACAGCTCGTCAAAAGGTGGAAGGCATTGAGATCCCCCATGTCTAACAATTTTTGTATCCTTCTCAAATTTGGATATTTGAGAAGATTAAATATTAAATATTAACTATTAAAATTTTCAAATAAGAAACTTAATAAATTAAGTAATGTCCCACAATTCTAAAGAATCTCCCCCAAAATGAGGCCAGAGCCCAGCTCACACAATGTGTCCCAGAGAGAAGGTTTCACCCCAAGGTTGGAGCCTCAAGTTTTGGGGTCACCCGGGGCTCACCGGCCCCTGCTGGGGGTGTTTGGGTTTTCTGCCCAGCAGGACCCCAAAACTGAGCTGGAATATCAGGGTACAGGAATTACAAACAGGCAAAGGGGGC
>NW_026627685.1:3059-4189 GCF_030028575.1 Malurus melanocephalus
TGGTGCTGGCAGTGCCCAAAACCCTGACACGTCCCCATCCCAGCCCTGGCCCTCCCCAGGGTTATCCCAACCCACAGACCCCTCAATTTTCCCCTCAAACAGCGTTTTCCCAGCAGTTCCCTCCTGTCAGAGCCCTTCCAAAGGTTTGGACATTTTGATATTTGGTATTTTTAGTTTTATTTGTCGCAGGGGACAAACCCCTCAGCCCTCTTTGCTGATAACACCCCCWAATCTCAGAACTTTTAAACTGTGTAAAAAAAAAAAATTAAAATAAAGAAACCCAACAGGGCAGGAACCTAAATTTTGAGACTCAATATAAAAGTCAGATTTGGTGGTTCTCAGAGTGACACTGAGGGTTTTTGTGGGGAAAGGGGAGGGTGGTCATAGATGGGTTCTCTTGTTGGCCTTTGTGTCTCACTGGTTTTCATCTTCCACATCCTGCAGCGTTTCTTTATTCTGYTCTCCACACCCCTGGGGATGAGAGATGGGAACAAAAGAGATGCACAAGGATGCAGCACTGCCCCGTGGGTTTTGTTKCCAACCAAACCCTGCCCCTCTGAGAAGCAGCGAGGAGGAGAACCCTGCGTTAGAGAAATGTAAATGAGCACAGGATGAAGGAGAAGGCACTGAAAGGTAAATCAGAGTTTTGTCAGAACCCACCTGCTGGCTTCCCTAATCATGATTTAAAGACAGCACCCATCTCCTAGCCAGCAGTGTGAGGAACAAAGCCCTTTTGATGGGGATTCTGTTTTCCAGGGAGAGCCATTTAATAAGTTTCACTCAGGAAGTCTCTGTTCCCAATAAAGACTTAACAAAGTTAATTAGACTAAACAGTAATTATCGTGTCTCTTCATTGTTCAATTATCTTGCCGAACTGGTGTTTCCTGATTAATTTTCTGATTAAAATGTATTAAATTGAAAAGCACTTGCAAACGCGAGATGACAGGCTGGCTCCCACGCAGCAGGATTTCCGGAGGTCAGGGAGGCAGRGCTGCTGGGCACCCACCTCCCAAACAGGCTGAACTCCACACCCCACACAGCCAGGATCTAAATTCACTGATGTGTTTGCCAGTTTGGGATCCACCAACACATCCCTGGTGTGTTCCTCCTCTGCAGAGCTGCTGCTGCCT
>NW_026627686.1:0-1133 GCF_030028575.1 Malurus melanocephalus
CAATCCATAACAATTCACCAGCTGGTGGATCTCAAACCAAGGAGAAACCCACCACTGGGTTTCTGGATATAGGTTGGTGGATCTCAAGCCACCCCAGCAGGATGCAGGTTTGGTCCACTTGGACTGGGGTTAAATGGGGTAGAAACATTTAATCCTGTCTCCAGACCTTTTGCCTAACATGATCCCTAAAGTAAAAAAAGATTGTGGTTATTGTCCAAGCATGGGTTTCCGAGCACAGTTCTTGTCTGTGCAGTAGAGAGTTTGTGTGTGGTGACATAAACGTGTAAAATGTTGTTTAATTCTAACTCATAAACCACATTCTTTTCGACCATACAACTGACAATGATTTTTCATGTTATTTTCTAGCCCAGATTGCTTCTGTTGGTGAATGGGCTGCAGGAGATGGAATCTTTCTTCATGGTGTAGCATAAAATATAACCTAAGTTTGATTTCAGCCACCTTTAAAGAAAACCATGAAGAGAATGTATGACTTTCAATTCTGAAACAAAAGGATTCTTTCTATAATGTAATTACTTCAGTCTTTGATCTCCATAAAAATTGATGCAATTTTGTTATTGATTTTGTTAAAAGTTAGATAATGTACTCATATTTTCACTAAGTTACAATAGCTTTTTCTTAGAAGTGCATTGATGCATCTTTGTGGAGAACAATGTTACATTTTCTTCCCATTTGCTACACTCCAACAAGCAAACAATACAAACATATAAATTAAAGATGTATTCTCACAGCCCAGTGCAGTGCTATGCAGAAAAACACAGGTAAATTCTGAATGAGCCCCCATGGAACAGAAAGCCACATCGTCCCTTTAGCACCATGCTCTGTCCAGCACAGGTAATTAACCCAGCTGCTGCAGTCTGTGCAACAGCCAAAGAAAATTATCTTTATAAAGGTGCTTTGGATGGGTGATTTGCTTGTAATGGCCTTTCTGGAAAACAGGTGGCTTGCAAGAGCTTTGGCAGATTTATGTTCAGGCATTAGCTTTTCTAATTAGTCATCAAATAAATTGGTTGGTTCATGATTAGTTGACTCATGAGAAAACTAAAGAGCTAAGGAAGTACACAATGGTTTGTCTTTTTTATTTTTAAGTAATTTTTCAGTGGCTAAGCACAAAG
>NW_026627686.1:2774-4264 GCF_030028575.1 Malurus melanocephalus
AGCCATGGTTCGCTTTGGCAGTGTTTAATGAAGTGTATTTTTAAAAAAAAAAAAAAAAAAAAAAAAAAAAAAAGTAGTTGGAATATACAATGAGATTGAATGAGTTCAAACCTTACTCCAGAAAGAAGGTGCCATCTATGATGAAGTGCATTAAAACCAGAAACAGCCATGGTTCGCTTTGGCAGTGTTTAATGAAGTTTTGAATCATCATGAAGGGTGACATTAACAGGTTTGTTGTTACTTGCAGTGATTTACRCATGATCTCATCATTAAAAAATTCGAATGACAACTGCACATACTATTCTTTTGGTGACTTGGATGGTTTACTCTTTGCTTGACAATCTGGGTGGCAACAAGCAGCAGCCTCCTTCAGCCATTTAAAGTCTTACAGAAGATGTGATTTTCTTGTAGTATCTGGTTTTCKTGATGGCATTACTTGGAGAATACGACCAGGAAGAACAAGGCTAATGACATCCTAAGCCCACTATCAGTTTTGTCACCTTAACAACATGGGAGCAAATTCCTAAATGATCTGACTGGGTTCATTGGAACAGGAGCATTTGGAGAGCTCTAATTTGCTAAATAGTCTTAAAATAAGCCAAGACATTAAGTGACAAGGATACTGATGAAAGATGCTGACATTATTCCTTTTTAAAGATATTGAGGCTAATTAAAATAGTCTGTTATCTAGTTCTGCTTCYATGTCATTAATGTTTTCATTTCATTTAGAAATATCAGATGTTAATTGCAGAAAAGATCAAGATTTAATTACAAGTGAGTTTCTTAATAATTGAAGCTTACTGCTTAACAAAACATTGATTGAAATATTTCATACTAAACATTATATCATGTGATATCAGCTTTTCAACTTGCTAATGATACCTGTGACTACTTAGGCTGTTTTCACAATCTATAATTGTTGAAAGTAGCAAGCTAATAATGCAGACTGTAAAAAGCTGGTTTTTAAATATGTAAAAACACTGGCATTTGGGTTACTTATTTAATAATTTGATGAAAAACATGTCATTATTATATCATGTTAGAAAGAGTAATGTGTTTTCAGATGCATATTGGAAGACTGATTTTACAGGATCTTTGAATAAGGTTCCCTGTGGTTTTTCTTTTTCTTTTTAYTGGTTTTGCAGAGGAGTCATGAAGYAATCCACTAATAAAATCTATGGACTGTTTGTTATGTAAATATATTCATCTAGTTTAATTTGAGTCAGTAAAAGAACCAAAAAATGGTAGAAAAGATAGGACARTTGGTAGGACATGCAGAAGGTTCCTCTTTTATGAAAGATGTCACGTTTTTTTGGTTGGTTTTTTTTTTTTAAATAGTAGTAGTTGCTCAAAAATATTTTGGGGAAAGGAGACTGACATGCACCTTGCCTCAGCAGGCTCTCTGACAATGACACACTTGTGGCAGGCTGCTATTAAAAGATTGCAAAAGCATTGACAAGACAGGTAAGCTTGCAGGCTTTATTTTTTTT
>NW_026627687.1:0-1079 GCF_030028575.1 Malurus melanocephalus
GGGAGCTCCCAGACCACCAAAATCCCCCCAAATCACCCCAAATCCCCCCCAAATCACCCCAAAACCCACCTTGAGAGTGACCAGCAGCTGCAGGGCGTTGGCCAGGGGCGGCGGCTCCGGGAGCCCCCAGACCCAGGGCGTGCGGAAGAACAGGAGGTACCCGAAAGCCCAGGCCAGGGCGGCCCCCCCGCAGTGCCTGGGGGGGATTTGGGGGGGTTTTGATGGATTTGGGGTACCCCAAAATCCCCCTGAGCCTTGAAACCCCCTCTAAACTGCCCCAAAATCACTCAAAACCACCCCAAAACCAACCCCGATGGATTTGGGGTACCCCAAAACCACCCTGAGCCTTTAAACCCCCCCTAAATGTCCTCAAAATCATTCAAAACCCACCCAAAATCCACCCTGATGGATTTGGGGCACCCCAAAACCTCCCTTGAGCCTTTAAACCCACCCTAAACTGCCCCAAAATCCCCCAAAACCCACCCCAAAATCACCAAAACCCACCCCAAAATCCCCTAAATCACCCCAATATCTGCCAAACCCACCCCTAAATGCCCCAAACCACCCCAAAAATGCCCCAAAATCCCCCCAACCCCCCCAGAGCATTTGGGGCCCCCAACCCCCCACATTCCCCTCCCCCACCCCGTAACTCTTCCCTTAATTAAGCAATAATGAGCTGAGCTGTTGTAATGAGCCCTGAACTCAGGGTGGGGGAGGAGTGGAAGCATCAGGAACCCCAAAAATGGAGATGGGACCCCAAAAATGGAAATGGGACCCCAAAAATGAAGATGAGACCCCCCCCAAATGGACCTGGGACCCCCAAAAATTGATTCAGATCCCCCCAAACACACCTGGGACCCTCCAAACACTCCTGAAACCCCTGGAAATGGATTCAAACCCCTCCCAAAATGGATTTAGAACCCCCAAAATGGATTTAGAACCCCCCAAAATGGATTTAGCATCCCCCAAAATGGATTTAGAACCCCCCAAAATGGATTCAGACCCCCCAAAATGGATTCAAATCCTTCCAAAATGGATTTAGAACCCCCCAAAATGGGTTCAACCCCCCTCAAATGGAT
>NW_026627687.1:3029-4270 GCF_030028575.1 Malurus melanocephalus
CCCCCCCGGGCCCCCCCTCGGGCCCTGCGCGGCTCCGCGGCTCCGGCGCGCGGGGGAGGGGGCGTGGTTTGAGCAGGCCCCGCCCCCTCCGCCCTCACCACACGCCGGGGCCACGCCCATTATGGGCGGGGTTTCAGTTTGGGGGCGTGTCCCGAGGAAGGGCGGGAAGGGGGAGGTTTAAAGGGGGTCTGGCCCTTTAAGAGCAGGCCGGGGGAGGTTTAAAGGGGGTCTGGCCCTTTAAGAGCCGGCCGGGGAAGGTTTAAAGGGGGTCTGGCCCTTTAAGAGCTGGCCGAGGAAGGTTTAAAGGGGGTCTGGCCCTTTAAGGGGGCGGGACCCACCGAGGGGTCTTTTAAAGGGGGTCTGGCCCTTTAAGAGCCGGCCCGGGAAGGTTTAAAGGGGGTCTGGCCCTTAAGGAGCAGGCCGGGGGAGGTTTAAAGGGGGTCTGGCCCCCCTTTAGGGGGGGTGGGACCCACCAAAGGGTTCTTTAAAATGGGTTCTTGCCCTTTAAGAGCGGCGCAGGGGAGGTTTAAAGATGTCTGGCCCTTTAAGGGGGGGTGGGATCGACCGAGGGGGTCCTTTAAATTGTGCCTGGCCCTTTAAGGGGGGTCGGGACCCACCGAGGGGTCTTTTACAGGGTGCCTGGCCCTTTAAGGGATTTGGAAGCCGCTGAGGGGGTCTTTTAAAAGGTGCCTGGCCCTTTAAGAATGGTGGAAGCCGCAGAGGGGGTCTTTTAAAGGGTCTCTGGCCCTATAAGGGATTTAGAAGCTGCTGAGAGGGTCTTTTACAGGATGCCTGGCCCTTTAAGGGTGGTGGTGCCCATAATGGACCCTTTTAAAAAGGCTCTGTCCCTTTAAGAGACCTCAGAGGCGGCTCGGGCCGCGCTAGGCTTGCTCTTAAAAGGGGCTGAGCCCGCCCTCATTACCCTGAACCGACCGCGATGGTCCCCACACGGCATCGCCGCTTTAAATCCGCCAGGGAAGCGCGGGATCACTTCCGGGAAGAAGGCGGGGGCGAGCCAAGATGGCGGCGGGGCCTGAGGGGGTTCCGGGGGTCTCCGACCGCTCCGAGCCCCTCCCGGAGCCGCTCCCGGACCCCCCCGGGCCCCTCCCGGTGCCGCTCCCGGAGCCCCCCGAACTCGTCCCGGTTTCTCCCCCGGAGCCGCTCCGGTTGCGGCGGCACCGGGGCCGGTTCCTGCTGTGGGAGGCGCGGGCGGCGCGGGCGCTGCGGGAGCGGCACCGCCT
>NW_026627688.1:0-4333 GCF_030028575.1 Malurus melanocephalus
GCACGAGGCCGAACAGCGTCAGTGGCGCCTCAGGAACCACCTGCAATTGGCAGCCAAAGGTGAGCAAAAAACACCCAAATTTAACCCAAAAATTATCCAAAAAATGTTCAAAATGTTGCCCAAAAAATCCCCATAAAAATTGTGAAAAGATTCCCCCAAAAAATCCCCAAAAGAATCGCAAAAAGAAGCCAAAAATTGCCCTCAAAAAACATCAAAAAAACCCCAAAATCACCTGAAAAAAAGCCCAAAATTCAGCTCAAAAATTACCACAAAAATTGCCAAAAAAATTCACCGAAATTCACTGAAAAAATTGCCCTAAAAATTGCCCAAAAAACCCCAAAAAAACCTCCAAAAAACCATCAAAAGTAACCCCCAAAAAACCCCAAAATCACCTGAAAAAAAACCCAAATTCACCCCAAAAAAATGCAAGATTTTCGAAATCCATTCAAAAAATCAAATTTACCCCCAAAAACCCCAAAATTTCCCCTCAAAAAACCCAAAATTTGCACAAATATCAAAAATTCCCCTCAAAAATCCCCTCAGAACCGCCCAAAATTCACCCCCAAACCCTCAAAATTCACCCCAAAAACTCCCTAAAATCCCCACAAAAGCCCCCAAAAAACACCCCAAACCCACAAACACATTAAAAAAATCAAATTTACTCTAAAAAAACAAAAAAAAATGTTCCAAAAATGTATTTTTTTTCTTTTTTTTAGGTCCTCTGAGGCAAACGTTGGCCCAGAACCCCCTGAGGGCCCCCGAGACCTCGACCAAAACCCCTCAGGAAACCCCAAAAAGGCCCTGGAAGGAAACTTTGGGGTGACCCCCGAAATAAACAGGAAAAAGTCGCTTCGGTTTTGGGGGAAAATCGGGAAATTTGGGGAAAAAAACGGCGGAATTTGGGAGGTTTGAGGGAAAAAACGGCGCGATTTGGGAGGTTTGGAGGTTTTTTGGCCGTGTGAGGCTTCCGTACAAAATGGCGGCGCGCGGTGAGAGTTCCGTACAAAATGGCGGCGCCCATGAGGAGAGGGCAAAATGGCGGCGCCCGTGAGGGGTTCCGTACAAGATGGCGGCGGTGCACGGAAAAAAAAACCGGAAAAACAGAAAAAAACATAAAAAACCACAAAAAAACCACAAAAAAACCCATTAAGAAAAGATAAAAAGCACAAAAAAACAAGAAAAAACTCAAAAAAGCCCAAAATACAGAAAAAAAAACTCAAAAAAAACCAAAAAAAAAGCCTTAAAAATGTCATTTCCCGCCTTTTTCCAGGTCCCCCAAGCAGGGACCACAAAACCCCACAAAACTCAAATTTTTTTCCCAAAATCCCCAAATTTCACCCCAAAATTTCCCGTTTTTTCCTACCTCTTTTAACCCTTTTCTCCCCATAAAAAAAACACACAAAACCACTCATTTTTCCTCCAAACTTTATTGTTTTTCCACCATTTCTTCACCATTTTACATCGTATTTTCACCATTTTTTCACCGATTTTCACCATTTTTTTTCCCAAAAACCCCAAATTTTCCCCCATTTTTTAACCCTTTCTACCCCACAAAAAAAACCACAAAAACCCACTCATTTCTCCTCCAAACTTTAATGTTTTTTCACCATATTTTCGCCATTTTTAATGTATGTTCGCCATTTTCCATCGTATTTTCGCCATTTTTTCACCGATTTTCGCCATTTTTTCACCGTTTTTCCCCAAAATTCCCATTTTTTTTCACTCCCCGTACTCATCCTGCAAATCAGCGACGTTGTCAACACTGACCTGTCTCCACCCATCTTTCCCCACATGAAACACCCTGACAATTCCCCCGGAATAGGCGTCTCTCCTGGTGGCGTGGTAGATGGCCCTGAGCCCAAAACCCCCAAATTCACCCCAAAACCCCCCAAATTCACCCCAAAATTCCTGAATTTCATCCCAAATTTTTCTCCATTTTTTTAACCCTTTAAACCCCATAAAAAACACACAAAACCACTCGTTTTTCCTCCAATTTTTGCCATTTTTTCACCATTTTTTCATGATATTTTCACCATTTTTTTGTCATTTTTTCACCATTTTTTCCCAAATCCCCATTTTTCACCCCAAAACTTTCCCATTGTTTCCACATTTTTAACCTATAAGAAACCCACAAAACCACTCATTTATCCTCGATATTTTATTGTATTTTCATCGTATTTTCGCCTTTTTTCCTCCAATTTTCACCAATTTTCGCCTTTTTTTCCCCATTTTTTCCCATTTTTTCCCAAAATTCCCAAATTTTCCCCACATTTTCTCCATTTTTTTAACCATTTTCTCCCCATACAAAAGACACCAAACGACCATTTTTCCTCCAAACTTTAATGTTTTTTCCCCGTATTTTCGCCATTTTTCATCGCATTTTCGCCATTTTTCCACCTATTTTCGCCATTTTTTCACCATTTTTTCCCATTTTTTTCCCCAAAATTTCACTCCCCGAACTCATCCTGCAGATCAGCGACGTTGTCAACACTGACCTGTCTCCATCCATCTTTCCCGACGTGAAACACCCTGACAATTCCCCCAGAATACGCGTCCCTCCTGGCGGCGTGGTAGATGGCCCTGCGGCCGATGGCGCTCGCCTCCTCCTCGCTGGCCACGTGGCTACCGAGGCTCTCCCTGCGCCCAAAACCCCACCAATTCACCCCAAAATTCACAAATTTCATCCCAAATTTTTCCCCATTTTTTTAACCCTTTCTACCCCATAATAAAGACACAAAACCACTCATTTTTCCTCCAATTTTTGCCATTTTTTCACCATTTTTTCCTTGATTTTCACCATTTTTTCACCTTTTTTTTCCAAAGTTCCCAAATTTCACCCCAAAATTTCCCCTTTTTTTCTACCTCATTTAACCCTTTTCTCCCTACAAAAAACACACAAAACCACTCATTTTTCCTCCAAACTTTATTTTATTTTCACCGTATTTTCGCCATTTTTTAACGCATTTTCGTCATTTTTTCACCTTTTTTCCCCATTTCTTTCCCAAAATTCCCATTTTTCACTCCAAAACATTTCCCATCTTTCCCACATTTTTAACCCCGTTAAAGACACAAAACCACTGATTTCTCTTCCAAACTTTATTATTTTTTCACCATTTCTTAGTCATTTTTCCACCTATTTCCACCATTTTTTCACCGATTTTCGTCATTTTTTTTCCCAAAATTTTATTTTTTCACCCCAAATTTTCTATTCCCCATACTCCTCTTGCAGATCCGCCACATTATCCACGCTGACCTGTCTCCATCCATCCTTTCCAACGTGGAATACTCTGACGATTCCCCCAGAATAGGCGTCTCTCCTGGCGGCGTGGTAGATGGCCCTGCGGCCGATGGCGCTCGCCTCCTCCTCGCTGGCCACGTGGCTACCGAGGCTCTCCCTGTGCCCAAAACCCCACAAATTCACCCCAAAATTCACAAATTCACCCCAAAATTTTCCATCCTTTATTAACATTTTCTACCCTATAAAAAACACACAAAATCCTCAATTTTCCTCCAATTTTTGCCATTTTTTCCCAATTTTTTTCTCCATTTTTCTTGTATTTTCGTCCTTTTTTCTCCAATTTTTGCCATTTTTTCACCGATTTTCGTCATTTTTTCACCGATTTTCACTGTTTTTTTCCCCAAAATTCCCAGATTTTCCCCGCATTTTCCCCTTTTTTTAAACCTTTCTACCCCATAAAAGACACACAAAACCATTTTTCCTCCAATTTTTGCCATTTTTGTCACCATATTTTGATGGATTTTCACCATTTTTTCATCATTTTTCGTCCGATTTTCGTCATTTTTTCACCCATTTTTTCCCCATTTTTTCCCAAAATCCCCAAATTTTTCCTGAATTTTCCCATTGTTTTTAACCCTCTCCACCCCATAAAAGAGACCCAAAACGAGTCATTTCTCCTCCAAACTTTATTATATTTTCCCCGTATTTTCGCCATTTTTCGTCATATTTTCACCATTTTTTCTCCGATTTTCATCATTTTTTTTTCCCAAAATCCCATTTTTTCACCCCAAATTTTTTATTCCCCATACTCCTCTTGCAGATCAGCCACATTGTCAACACTGACTTCTCTCCATCCATCCTTCCCAACATGAAAAACCCTGACAATCCCCCCGGAATACGCGTCTCTCCTGGCGGCGTGGTAGATGGCCCTGCGGCCGATGGCGCTCGCCTCCTCCTCGCTGGCCACGTGGCTACCGAGGGCCCGGTCCAGGACGCCGTAGGCGTAGCACGAGCCCGAGCCCACGGCGAAGGCGGCGCCGGCCACGCGCTGGCCCTCGCTGTCCACGTAGTACAGGCCTGGAACGGGAAAAAAAC